>NC_039364.1:246896071-246999256 GCF_003573695.1 Papaver somniferum
TTTTTTTTTTTTTTTTTTTTTTTTTTTCTGAAAAAATATATTTACAACATGGTAACTCTTTTGATACATAAGCAAAAAGAAACAAAAAATTACATGACACTTTGCAAGAGGTAGCCCTTTTGGATGCACCCAGTTAAATTCGATGGTTGTCTTTCTTAATGTGACCTCCACCTTCTATCCCAACCAACCAAAGAAAAATCTAGTCAAGTTTCGTTCAGTATTCTAAAGTGATTGGCAATCGTGACTTCCGATAGAACACCTCAAGGATGAGGCTATACATGTATTGGTAGATCGTGCGCGTCCAAGTTTCTTATCACTATGTGAATTGTGCTAGAATCAGGGTGCCTAAATATCTAGACTAAGAATCCTTATGTTTACATACATGCACAAGAGTCGACATTTCAAGGTAAATGAGCTCCATTTTTATGTGTTTTTTTTTTTCAAATTTTTTAATTTTTAATTTTGATTTTTTTCATTTTTTTTTTCAAAAAGAAAGAGTTTTGTTTTCAATTATAGCATGTTATAAGGGTATGTAGTGATCATCACCCCTAAACCTAAATTAAACAGTGTCCTCAATGTTTAAAAAGTGCAAACGAAAGAACTGTACAGAAAAGGAGAAATAAAATGGAATGTTCAACCTGGTTTATGTACAAGGGTGGACCAATCAGGCCACATAGACGGGATCCTCCAGATCGGTCGTCTCAATGTCAGGGGGAAGTGGTTCAAGGAACGGTTTCAATCGCTGCCCGTTCACTTTGAAAATGTTCTTGTTGGGGACATCTTCAAGTTCCACAACTCCATGAGGGAATACCGTGCGTACTAGGAACGGGACGGTCCATCTGGACCGCAATTTTCCTGGAAAAAGATGCAACCGAAAGCCGTATAACAAAACTTTCTGACTCGGCGTGAATGACCTACGCAGAATACGCTTATCATGAAACAACTTCATCTTTTGCTTATAAAGCTTGGCACTGTCATAAGCCTCATTCCTCAATTCTTCTAACTCATTGAGTTGAAGTTTCCGTTGAGCGCCCGCCTTGTCGAGAGAAAAGTTAAGTTTCTTGATAGCCCAGTAAGCTCGATGTTCTAATTCCACTGGAAGATGACATGGCTTTCTATACACCAGACGATAAGGGGACATGCCAATTGGTGTCTTATAAGATGTTCTATAGGCCCACAAAGCATCATTTAATCTCAATGACCAATCTTTCCTTGACTGGTTGACCGTCTTTTCCAGAATGTGCTTAATCTCCCTATTAGAAACTTCTACTTGTCCACTTGTCTGAGGGTGGTACGGAGTTGTAACCTTGTGGGTTATGCCATACTTGCGTACTAAAGACTCAAAGTACTTGTTACAGAAATGCGAACCACCGTCACTGATTATAGCTCTAGGGGTACCAAAACGTGAAAATATGTTCTCCTTCAGAAATGAGAGTACCACCTTGTGGTCATTTGTCTTGGTTGCAACAACTTCAACCCACTTCGAGACATAATCAACAAAAACTAGGATGTATAATTTGCCTTCCGAAGTAGGAAATGGACCCATGAAGTCAATCCCCCATACATCAAATAGCTCAACGATCAAAATCGGATTCAACGACATCATGTTTCTCCTCGAGATACTTTCTAGCTTCTGACAGCGCTCACAAGCAATACAATACTCATGGCAGTCTTTAAACAGCGATGGCCAGTAAAGCCCACACTGCAAGATCTTTGCAACGGTTTTCTTGGCACTGAAATGCCCTCCACATGCTTGGTCATGAAAAATGATATCACATCTTTCTGTTCCATGTCGGGTACACATCTCCTAATGATTTGGTCTCGACAGTACTTAAACAAATATGGGTCATCCCAAAGGAAATGTTTAACTTCAGCCAAGAACTTGGAGCGGTCTTGTCTCGACCAATGTGAGGGCATTCTACCTGTAGCAAGGTAGTTAACAATGTCGGAAAACCAAGGAAGGTTTGACACAGACATCAATTGTTCATCAGGGAACAATTCTCTAATCAGCGCAGATTCATCACTAGACTCACTAGTTAATCTGGACAAGTGATCAGCAACCACATTCTCACAACCTTTCTTATCACGGATTTCAATGTCGAATTCCTGTAATAAGAGTATCCATCGAATAAGGTGAGCTTTAGCATCCTTCTTAGAAAGAAGGAACCTCAAAGCCGCATGGTCAGTGTATATGATGATCTTAGATCCTATCAAATAAGATCTAAACTTGTCTAATGCAAATACCACAACAAGTAACTCCTTCTCGGTAGTCGTATAATTGAGTTGGGCATCATTAAGAGTTTTACTAGCATAGTATATCACATATGGTAGTCTATCAACACGCTGTCCTAAAACAGCGCCAACAGCATAATCAGAGGCATCACACATGAGTTCGAACGGTAGTTTCCAGTCGGGTGGTTGGACAATAGGATCTGAGGTAAGGAAAGTCTTGAGTTCTTCCCACACCTTCACACAAGCAGCATCAAAGTTAAAGACAACATCTTTGGCAAGTAGATTACACAAAGGTCTTGAGATTTGGCTAAAGTTTTTGATGAATCGCCGGTAGAAACCACCGTGACCTAAAAATGATCGAATCCCCTTCACAGAGTGGGGTTGTGGTAAATGTTGAATGAGGTCGACTTTAGCGTTATCTACTTCAATTCCTTTTTCTGAGACGATGTGTCCTAGAACTATGCCGGAGTTCACCATAAAGTGGCATTTTTCCCAGTTTAAAATCATATTCTTTTGCTTACATCTAGATAGCACAAGGACCAGATGGTCCAAACATTCGTCAAAATAGGAACCAAACACATAGAAATCATCCATAAAGATCTCGAGAAAACTATCTATCATGTCTGAAAAAATGCTCATCATGCAACGCTGAAAAGTAGCAGGTGCATTACACAACCCGAAGGGCTTACGTCTAAAAGAAAATGTCCCAAATGGACACGTGAATGTAGTTTTTTCCTGATCTTCTGGTGCAATGTGAATTTGGTTATAACCGGAAAATCCATCTAGAAAACAGTAGTGACTGTGTCCAGACACACGTTCTAGTATTTGGTCTATGAAGGGAAGGGGGAAGTGATCTTTTCTTGTCACTGTGTTCAACTTCCTGTAGTCGATACATACTCGCCATCCTGTGGTTGTACGTGAAGGGACTAACTCATTCTTTTCGTTCCGAACTACAGTAATGCCTGACTTCTTAGGCACAACTTGAATGGGACTAACCCATTTACTATCTGAAATCGGATATATGATACCCGCATCAAGTAGCTTCAAGATCTCACTCTAACAACGTCTCTTATGTTAGGATTAAGTCTCCTTTGCATTTCCCTAGATGGTTTGGCATTCTCTTCCAGATTAATGTGGTGCATGCAAATGGTGGGACTTATTCCTTTGAGATCTGAGATGGTCCATCCTAAGGCTTCTTTCTGCTCCTCAAGTACTTCTAAAAGCTTGTTTTCCTGTTCTATGTTTAATCGTGAAGAAATGATAACAGGTAAAGTATCAGAAGGACCTAGAAATGCATACTTCAAAGTATCAGGTAATGGTTTCAATTCCTGCTTGGCCTTAGGAGACTCATCCGAAGATATAACAGACTTCTCAGAAAGTGGGAGTTGTTCCACTTTAGTCTTCCATTCAGTGATGTCCATATGAGGTACAGATTCGAGCAAAGATTGGAATTCACCAATGTATTCATCATCATACAAATCCAAGTAAACTTCTTCCAGACATGCTTGCAAGGGATCTACTAATAAAATGCTAGTCAGTGAATCTTGGATCAAACTCTCCATCATATTAATCTCATGTACATCTTCATCATCAAGACTCACATGCTGTTGACTAACATTAAACACATTCAATTCTACAGTCATGTTTCCAAAAGATAGTTTCAACACTCCATTCCGACAGTTAATGATCGCATTGGACGTCGCCAAGAAAGGACGTCGTAAAATGACAGGAATGTGACAGTCTGGGTTTTGTACAGGTTGAGTGTCTAAGACAATGAAGTCTACAAGTAAATAGAATTTTTCAACCTTAATCAAAACATCTTCTACCACTCCACGAGGAACTTTGACGGATCGGTCCGCCAATTGGAGAGTTATGGGTGTTGGTTTCAACCCTCCAAGACCTAACTGCACATAAAAAAAATATGGCAGGAGGTTCACACTTGCACCTAGATCTAATAAAGCTCTATTGATCATGTGTTCTCCGATAATGCAAGAGATTGTTGGACATCCTGGGTCCTTAAACTTGGGTGGAGTTTTGTTCAGAATGATGGAACTCACATGTTCAGCTAAGAAAGCACGTTTGTGCACATTAAGCTTGCGCTTTTGAGTACACAAGTCTTTTAGGAATTTGGCATATGCAGGGATTTGCTTGATTGCCTCAAGAAAAGGAATGTTGATGTTGACTCTTTTGAACATTTCTAACATCTCATTGTAGTGGGTGCTTATCTGTTGGCGAACTAACCTCTGAGGATATGGAGCAACAGGAGCATTAGGAGGTAGAGGCACATTCACAACAGTGGGATTGTCGGCTTCACTAATGTGCTCGGACTCTTTTTCTAAACTGGAGGTTTTCTTTGGTGGTGTACACAGTGTTAGGTTTGGCTCAGATTCACTTGTTTGTGGCATGCCCACATTGTTCTCAACAATCTTACCACTTCGGAGAGTGGTGATGGAATGGACTTGATCGGGTGAGGTTTCTTCGCAAGATGATGTGCCTGCTTGAAATATCCTCTTTGGATTTTGTTGGGGTTGGATAGGAAGTTTACCCTATTCTCTTGTATTCAGTGCATCGCAAATTTGACCCATCTGTAGTTCTATAGCGGAGACTCGCTGATCAGTCTCTTTCTCATTTTTCATCAGATGTTGGGTCAACTGATTGATACTCTCTTCAATGCTAGACAATTTCTTTTCAGCAGTGTATTGAGGGTACGACTGCTGCTGAGGATTTCTAGGGTATTGATAGCCTTGATTGTTTTGATAGCTTTGATTGGGTTGAGATGGTCCTCCTTGAACAATGCCTTTGGACCATGAAAAGTTTGGGTGGTTTCTCCATCCTGGATTGTAGGTCTGAGAATAGAGGTTGTGCTCTTGTTTTTGAAACATAGCGTGTGCCTGTTCTAGCCTAGATTCTTGGAATGCATGCATTTTCGGACAATCACTGACATGATGGTCAGAACCGTTACATATAGCACGGATAGCCATTTCGACATGTTCACAGAAAGCAGCGGTGGAAGGTTTTACGTTTTTCTGTAGTTCTAACGCTTCTATTCTTCTTGCTAGCGCTGCCATTTTTGCACTTCCCTCAAAATATGACTCAATCCTATGAACCTTAGCTACAGGTGTAGTCTTTCTCGCTTCACGAATGGATTCCCACTGTTGAGTCTTTTCAGCTACTTCAATTAAGAAGTCCCAAGACGCATCAGCAGTTTTGTTTACAAATAGATCATTGCACATTGACTCTACAGTTGTTCGGGTGGACACATCTAGACCCTCATGCAAAATTTGCACAAGTCTCCATTTTTCAAAACCATGGTGGGGACATTGGAGCAATAACTCATTGAATCTCTCTAGGTATCTAGCTAAGGTTTCACCCTCCAATTGCACAAAACTATTCAGACTTTGACGAATTGTCGCAGTCTTGTGGTTTGGGAAGAATTTTTTTTTGAAAAACTCCTTTGTGAGGTCATCCCATGTCATGATGGATTGTGGTTGTAAATCATACAACCATGCCTTTGCTTTTTCCTTCAAAGAGAAAGGAAATAGCCTTAACTTTAGGGTCTCGTCGGACATTTGAGTGAAACGTATAGTTCCACATATCTCCTCAAATTCTCTCACATGATGGTAAGGATTTTCATTGTCGATTCCTCTAAACACAGGAAGCATCTGTATTGTGCTCGATTTTAGCTCATAATGACCATTAGCTTCTGGCAAAACAATACAGGAAGGCTGGCTTTCCCTTGTGGGGTACATGTAATCCTTGAGAGTACAGGGTTCTCCCATTGTCTCAGGTTGGTCCGGTGTGTTTTCCTCAGAAGTTGTGGGTATGTCAATTGGGTCTATCAGATTGACTCTAATTAGTCTATTTGATTGGTCTCTAAAGGTTACAATCATATCCCAATTTAATCATGAAATAACAAGCCCACAGATAATGGAGAAAACAAGGCCCACAATTTGGTTTTAAAAGGGTTTTTTGAAAATTTGGTTTGTTTAATGGGTTAGTTATAATGGGTAATTTGTGAAAATCAATTTGGTTTTGTTTGGTTTAATTGGGCTTGGGAACTTTTGGTTTGAATGGGTTTAGAACTTTTGGTTTCAAAAATAAAAGGGAAGCCCACTACTTGGGTTAAATGAGGCCCAGTTGGGTTATTTGACCTAAGCCTAGTTTGGGTTGAAGTTGGTTTGGGCTCACAAATTTGAAGCCCAACAGAAGTTATAACAAACCCACAAAAGAAAGAAAAAAAATAACAATACAAATAATTACAAGCCCACAAAAGAAAGAAATAAAATAAAAATAAAAAAAGAAAAAGAAAAATAAAAATAAAAATTATTACAATCCCAAAATAGAAACACTTAATTATTACAAGCCCAAATGAATTTTAATGAGGCCCAGTTGGGTTAGCTCATGGGTTAGGCTTACCTATTTTTGGAGGGAAGCCCAGTTGGGCTTTGGTCCCTTTGTGTTTGTTGCAAAAGCCCAGTTGGGCTTGGATCTTCCTTAGCTTTTCTTTGCAGCCCAGTTGGGCTTGTCTTGGAAGCCTTACTCAACAGCCTAGCAACAGTTTCAACAGGCTTGGCAAGAAGCAGCAGCAGCGCCATCTAACAAGTCTAACCAGCTCCTTCAGCAGCCAGCTTTGCAAGCCAGCAGTGAACAACAATAGCAAGTATGGAGATGGAGCAACAAAGAAGATAGCAAGAACATCAAGCAATGACAAGATGCAAGAAATGTTAACAGCAAATGATGCAAGTGCAGCTGCAAGCTAAGAGCAACAACGAGCAAATGAGCAAGTGACAGGAATTGATGAATAAAGCAAGAAAAACAAAGAAACTACACAGCACCGCTACCGAGTCCCCGGCAGCGGCGCCAAAAACTTGATAGCAAGGGAATGATACCCTAAAACTATGTTCTAAATACTTGCAAGTGCACAAGGCCAAGAATATCTAGTGAGCAAGCAAGGGAAAGTCCACAGGGACTTGGAGGATGCAAATGTAACTTTTTTGTTCTTTTCTACTAAAACCTAAATCTAAACAATGACAACAAAACTAAACAGGACACTAACTAATAGGAAGCTAACTAATCAGGACAACAACTAACAGGACATTCACTTGAAGAAATAATTCACACTAACATTAAAGTCAACTAATCATTAAGCTGAAACTAATCATCAAACATCAAATAGAACAGAATTTTTGACAGAAAACTACAGTAATTCAACACTGACAGTTGAAGCAAGATTAACAATGAAACTTAAACATGAACAACAAACATTGAAGTTGAGATTTTTGAAACAGCAATGAAGTGATTGAATATTTGATAGAGGGGAACTAGGGCTTGAGAATTCACCACTCAACCCACACTAGCATGTTAGCTATTGCACTACTCTAGCTTCTTAGATGGACAGTTTAACTTCAATCACTATATCAAGGCAAAGTATTAGTTGTCTTCTCAAAGAACAACTAATCAAAGCTAACTAACATGAAATTGAATGCAAGTGAAACATACATAGGATGCATCTAACTACCTAGGATGCTTGACATTCTAGGTGAAAGTAATATGTCATCCACATGCTTAAACTATCCTAAACAGTGAGCATGGCATGAGTAAGAGCAATTTTCTTAACATCCTAGCATTAAGGCTAAGGCTTTCATCTAAACCCTAGCTAGGATGTTTAGAACATGAAGAACATCTCTAGCATATTACTAACAGTGATGTTAAACATGGAAATTTGCAAGTGACAGGGCATACAAAAAATTGAAAGTAAGCTTCTGATTTTTACTCCAAAATGAGCTTGGGTATCCCAGACTAGCTCAACATCATACACAGTGTCTCAATTTATACCTATTACAAACCCTAATTGAAAATCCCCAAAACAGAGAAAATTAGGGTTTTGAAAATTAATAAAATTACTCACCAAAAAAACTGAAATAACAACAACCCATGCTTAAGCCATGCCTTCTCTGCTCTCCCCCTGCTCCAATTGACGCCTATGATGCTCTAATTGTTCCCTAACTCGAGTTGTTTTATTCACCCCAAACCAAGGGTTCAGTGGTTGTGAGATGAGTAAAAGAACTAGTCTAGGGAGATGGTGGAGATGTTTGGAATGATTTGATGGAGATGGTGGCAGTGAACATCGGGGTCTGGTGGTGGCAGGATATGGTGGTGAAGGAGTTGCAGGTGATGGAAGAGAGGAATTTGGGGAGAAGAGGAGAAGAACCCGATGGAGAATGGGTTAGGGAGTGTTTGGGTGAAGTCGATAGGTATTTGGCGATTGGGTGTTAAGCGGGTGTATCAAAATTTGATGTCTCGATGATGAAGGGCGTACGATGAGAAGGTGATGGAATGATCCAACAGAGCGATAGCGATGGATGTGGAGCGACCGTTGGATGTGAGATACATCAAAACTGACGGTCCAAGATGGAGTTAGGTGCTATAGTGTTAGACAGGAACATCAAATCTCGATGCACTCTGATGAAGCGACCGTTGGATGATGGAATGGATCCAATCTGACGGCTAAGGAGAGAAGCGGGTTTGGGTTTGGATTTTGGGTTTAGGATATGGGTTTGGGTTTAGGAAATGGATTTGGGCTTAGGTAATCTTGAGACTACTTATTCTTTAAGAACAATTTATTCCTTGTTAAGCCCATTTTCATCCGTGAGTCTTCCATACCGCATTCTTCACTTCTTTTCCGCTAGAGTTTCCTTCGGATTTTTCCCGTGTCTTTGCTCTTTTCGCTCCACAACTCATCTAGACTTTATTTATCACCTAAAAATGCAAAATTAAGTAAAACAAAATATTTATCCTTGAGGAGAGTAAAATACATAATTCATTACAAAAGGGGAAATTATGGTATGCAAAAAGGGATAAGTGCCAATAAAATGATGATAAATAGTGCAATATTTGGCACCTATCACATACAAGAGAATGTCTTTCTTCATGGCAGGCCAAACTAAATAAGATTTTGCTCTAGTGTAAGTAGCCTGCATACCAGAATGTCCACCCACAGCTGAAGAGTTTATGGAGTCCAAAATTTTGGACTTTGTTGTAGAAGAACTGCCAACATAAAGTCTATTTTTGTACCTCAAAACTCCATTGATGTAAGAATAGTTAGGAGTTATCTCAGGAGTAATGGTTAGCTGAGCTATAAGATGTTAAGATTTAGGGTCAGCAGGTAAATGGGCTCTTCTAGAATGTCCACCCACAACAATAAGATATTGTGCGCAAGCAAGTTTAGATAGAGAAATTGAGTTGCAGGCAGCAGGTAAATGGGCTCTTCTAGAGAGAGCATCAACCACTTTGTTCTCTGAACCTTTCTTGTACTTGACTTCATAATCAAAAACCAAAAGTTTCATAAGCCATTTTTGTTGCAAGACTGTAGAGATCTTCTGCTCCAAGAAGTAATTGATGCTTTGATGATCAGTGTTTATTATGAAATGCTGACCTTGTAAGTAATGTTTTCATCTAGTGACTGCTTGAACAATTGTTAAAACCTCCTTCTCATAAGTGGATAAGGCATCAACTCTTGGTCCAAGAGGTTTGATGTAAAAAGCTATAGCTCTGCCTTCTTGCATAAGTACAACCCCAATGCCTGAGTTACAAGCATCAGTTTCAAGTATGAACTGTTTACTAAAATCAGGCAGAGCCAAAACAAGAGTAGTGGTCATTGCCTTTTTGAGCTGAAGAAAAGTTGTGGTTGCTGCAGGAGACCAACTGAAGGTATCTTTCTTCAATAGGTCAGTAAGTGGTCTACTGATAATGCCATAGTGCTGCACAAATTTCCTATAATACCCAGTGAGTCCTAAGAATCCTCTCAAGGCTTTGAGATTAGTAGGTGGAGGCCAATCCACCATTGCAAAGATCTTTTCAGGGTCAGCCATAACCCCATTGCCTGTAAAGATGTGTCCCAAATACTCAATTTCAGACTGTCCAAAAGAGCATTTGGAGAAATTTGTTGTCATTTGATGTTGTCTTAGGTGCTCCAGAGTTGTTTGTAAGTGAAGTAAGTGATCTTTTAAGGAAGGACTATATACCAAAATGTCATCAAACAAGACAAGAGTGAACTTCCTAAGATGGTCTTGAAAAATATTATTTATCAGATAAGAATCCAGAGGATATCAATCTGTTGAATAACTTAATAACTGCTAGAGGTACACAAGTGGTATTAAATGAGCAACAAAAAGAAATTCTTCAGCAAAAAGCAAAAGTCCAGTGGCTGAAATATGGAGCATCAAATTCAAATTTTTTTCATGTGAACCTGAAAATAAAACAAGCCCAGAATGCAATAATGGAAATAGAATATTCAAATGGGAATATAGTAGCTGATCAAAACTTGATTGCAAATGTTCTAACAAATCACTTTGAAGAGAAATTTAAATATCAAGAAGTATCCTTCTTTCCAAATATATTTCAAGATATTCCAAATTTAGTGAGTGAGGAGGAGAATTTTTTTTAGAGCGGATCCCTTCAGATGAAGAAATTAAACAGGCAGTATTTGAACTTGAACCAGATAGTGCACCTGGTCCTGATGGTTTTGCAGGATGGTTCTATAGATATGCTTGGGATATCATGGGCAAAGACTTATCTAGAGCCATACAATATTGCTGGATAAAAGGTTTTATACCTCAAGGCTTTAATGTTAATTTCTTACTTCTTCTGCCAAAAGTCAAGAATACCAAAAGAGCAAATCAATTCAGACCCATCGGGCTGATGAATTTTAGTTTCAAGGTGATAACAAAGATTATAACTTCCAGATTTGGTTCTTTAATTCAAAAAATTGTATCATCACAACAAGGAGCTTTCATTAAAGGGAGAAATATTCAAGAGCAAATTGTGCTTGCTTCAGAATTGGTGAATGAACTTGAAGTTAAAAGAAGAGGTGGTAACATGGGTCTAAAGCTAGATATAACTCAAGCTTATGACTCCCTTAGTTGGGAATTCTTATTTCAAGTCATGAGAAGATTTGGATTCTCTGAACAAGTAATCAAATGGCTTCACATTCTACTAAAATCAGCTAGAATATCAGTATTGTTGTGGTGGTCTTGTTGGCTATTTTCAGGTAGGAAGAGGATTGAGGCAAGGTGACCCCTTATCACCACTCATGTTTTTATAGCAGAAGACTTATTGAGCAAAATACTCACCAGAATGGTTCATACTGGTCAACTTCAACCAATGGTTTCAAGAAATGGAGTGCAACCTTCTCACATATTCTTTGCTGATGATATATTCCTATTTTGCAATTGAGATAAAAGAAATGTTAGAAAATTCTTAAGTATTCTGAAAGACTATCAAACTTCATCTGGTCAAGTTGTCAGCCTTCCAAAAAGCAAATGCTTCATTGGGGGGACAAGTGAATTAAGAAAAGCTCAATTAGCAACAGAATGCAACATGCCACTGTCAACTTTCCCATATAAATATTTAGGTGTACTGTTAACACCAGGGTGCATAAAATCATCACATATCTGGAGCTGTATAAAACAAATGCAAGAAAGCCTAGCAGGATGGAAAGGGAAGTTGTTATCTTTCCAAGAAAGATTAATTCTAGTAAAGCATGTGTTATGCAGTTATCCTATATATAGCATGGCAGTTTATAAATGGCCTAAAAGAGTACTCAAAGAGTGTGAAAGAATAATGAGAAACTTTCTCTAGACTGGAGATCCTTCATCAAGAAAAACCATTACTCTGAAATGGGATTTAGTGTGCACACCAATAGAAGAGGGAGGTTTGGGTCTGAGAAGATTAGAAATACTTAATAAAGCTCTGCTCATGAAATTGCTTTGGAAAATACAGAACAACACTGAAGAATGGGCCAGATTTTTCCAAGAAAAATTCTTTACCAAACAGAAAGAATGGATTGGGTATTATAAGAAATCATATATCCTTCCAGGCTTGAAATGGATTGCAGAAGATGTTAAAAATCATACAAGATGGATAGTGGGGGACGGAGAAAAAATTTCAGTATGGAAAAATAATTGGGTGAAGAGTAAATCACTATCTGAAATATATCCTGAAAACTCTTATATGCTACAATTCCTTAATATGAAGGTTGCAGATCTATTGTTGGATGGGGAATGGGTAATACCTACAAAAATATTACAGATGATAGATATAAATGAACTTCCAGTAGCTTATGTTGTCACTATCTCTGGATCATTCACTGTAGCTTATGTTGTAGAATGTATAAGAACAAAGCAGTCTAAACAAAAATGGACCTCTCAGGTACGGCATCACTCTATTCACCCTAGTATCTCAAGTAATATCTGGGAGCTAGTTAGAGGAATATGTCCAACAGATGAAAAATGAAAACAAGAAAATTTCAGCTTGCTTCAAGATGCTACTTCTGCAAAAATTCTGAGGAAACACTAGACCATATTCTATGGAACTGCAATTATAGTGAAATTATCTGGAATTGGCTAGGTGGCATGTTATGCTTTAAAAATCCAAGATCTTTTGATGAAGTCTTTAAAGCTGCTAATCTTAAAAGTCCTGCTGTGAAAGAATTGTGGAGGACTGTTGCATTTATTACTCTCAAAGAAATTTGGTTTCAAAGAAATATATGTACATATGAAGGAGAGACATTCAATGAACTCAATCTGAAGACAAGAATCGTGAAACTTACTGCAGATTGTGAGGTGAGAATGAAGGCTATAATGTGGAATACATCTTATGATCTCCAGATTATAAAAAAAACTGGAATGAAATGTAGAAAGATAAAAGCATATACTATCCAGGAGTTAACTTTCAAATTACCACAACAAGAGAAGCTTCTTCTTTGTTGTGATGGAGCTTCAAGAGGAAACCCTGGTGACTCTGGATATGGCTTTATAACAAGAAATTATGTAGGTGAATGTGTGATTGCAGTAACAGGAGGTCTTGGAGTTGCAACTAATTTTTATGTAGAGATAATGGCAATGATATGTGCTGGTGAATGGGTCATAAGTAATGGATTTAGAAGACTGCTGTTTATATCAGATTCTAAAACAGTCATTGAAGCTTTCAAGAATCTTAAAATTCCATGGTTTGCATACTCCAGATGGAAGAAAGTATGCAGCTTTATCACATAATATGAATTTATCCACAGTTACAGGGAGATTAACTTCTCAGCTGACTCATTAGCTAAAAGAGGAGTTAATTTAAACAGAGGAGAACATCAAATTTTTTATGTTAAATCATCTTTCTTCGGGAGCTTAGAGAATGAACATCAGATATACTATAGATTCAAATAGATGAGATCCAAACCTGGCTGTATTTACTTTTAGTATTTTGATCATTTTGTTCTTCACTTTTTGTACTCATGTAAAAAAAAATTGTTATCAATAAAAGATTATTATCAAGCAAAAAAAAATTGAAAAGTAGCCGAAGCATTAGTGAGACCAAATGGCATTACCTTGAATTCAAAATGCCCATGATGAGTCCTGAATGCAATTTTGTGAATGTCAGAAGGAGAAACTCTGATTTGGTGGTAGCCAGACTTTAAGTCAATCTTAGTAAAAAATTTGGAGCCATGTAATTCATTTGATAGCTCATCAATAACTAGTATTGGAAATTTATCCTTAATGGTGATGTTATTCAACTTTTTGTAATCCACACAAAATCTCCAAGAGTTGTCCTTTTTCTTGACAAGCAAAATGGGAGAAGCAAATGGGCAGTGACTTGGTTGTATGATGCCAGAGTGGAGCATTTCTTTGAACAGATTCTCAACAACTGACTTTTGAATATAAGGGCATCTATAAGGTCTGAGATTCACTGGCTCGGAACTTGGTTTGAGAGGTATTTTGTGATCTAAATTCCTCTGAGGTGGAAGAGTGGTTGGCTCAGTAAAACATCAGAGAACTGGGTGAGAAAGTTGGAAACTGGTGGTGGGGTGGTGAGTTGGACAAATGAGCTGATAATGGAGAATAATTGGCCAACTATGCCATGAGTATGTTTTTGAAAAAATTTCTTTACCGCAGAGCCACTCATCATGCTTAGTGAAGACTTTTGTTAAATACCAGTTAATGTGATGTTCTTACCTTTGTGTTTGAAAGTAATGCATAGCTTTGATAAGTTGAAGAGAACATCACCTAGATTCTGAAAAAGCGGGGGTCTAACAACCACACCCAATATTTTCGATTAGCAATCTGTATGGACTAACTCCAATATACTTTTTAGAGAATCAACTAGATAGTCAGACTCAATCTAGAGAAAAGTATATCGAGGAGTTAATATCTCTCTCACTTGATTTGATCTTTTCTCAAGCAAATAAGAATTTGCGAGTCTTTATCAAATACAAGGATAATAAACTTGGATGGTACCAAAGACCAATATCCAAGGATCAATCAATTTCCAATCAACAACCAAAGGTTGGATTTCACAATTGATCGATACAAACGCGTGATATTTCAATTATATAACAAAATATAATGCGGAATAGAAATAACACAGACACCAGAAATTTTGTTAACGAGGAAACCAAACCCCGGGACCTAGTCCAGATTGAACACCACACTGTATTAAACCGCTACAGACACTATCCTACTACAAACTAACTTTGGTCTGGATTGTAGTTGAACCCTAATCAATATCACACTGATTCAAGGTACAGTTGCGCTCATTACGTCTCTGATCCCAGCAGGATACTACGCACTTGATTACCTTAGCTGATCTCACCCACAACCAAGAGTTGCTACAACCCAAAGTCGAAGACTTTAATAAACAGATCTGTATCACACAGAAAAGTCTACGATAATAGATAAATCTGTCTCCCACGGATAAACCTACAAGTTTTGTTCCGTCTTTTGATAAAATCAAGGTGAACAGGAACCAATCGATAACCCGGACTTATATCCCGAAGAACAGCCTAGAATTATCAATCACCTCACAATAAGCGAAACTAGATATTGCGGAATCACAAACGATGAGAAGAAGATGTTTGTGATTTCTTTTTATCTTGCCTTATCGGAGATATAATCTCAAGACAATCTTACAATTGAACTCGTACGATAGAAAATGGCAAGATCAGACCGCTCAACTATAAGAGAAGTAGTTTTGTCTGGCTTCACAATCCAAATGAAGTCTTTAAGTCGTTAACCGACAGGGTCTCGAGAAGAAACCTACGGTTAAAGGAGAATCGAGTCTAGCAAACCAACTAGTATCACACAGGAGGTGTCGGATTAGTTTTTCCAGTTGCTAGACTCTCCCTTATATAGTTTTCAAATCAGGGTTTGCAATCCAAGTTACCTTGGTAACAAAGCATTCAATATTCACCGTTAAATGAAAAACCTGATTTATCCAAGCTAATATCTTTCAACCGTTAGATCTAAACTTAGCTTGTCACACACGAATGAAATGTATTCATTTAGGTTTGAGTAACCGTACCTAAACGTGTACACTTAGTTGGTTCATAAATAGTTAACCAATGGTTAGCCATATGAGCACTTTCATATTAACCGTAATCATCTTTCTCATAACTAGTTCAAATGACTCATAAGAACTGGTTCAAGAGTTGTTCAATTGGTTAGATCTTTATACATAGATACAATTGAAACAAAATCGGTTTGATTTACTTGAATCAATTCATGAACAATATAGCCACGGTTTGCAAAGATTACATTCCTTATTGATTTATTGTTTAAGTTCATGAAACTACCGATTTGAGAAATATAACCATCTTAGGTACGCGTACGGGTACGTGTACCATAGCAACCGGATTTGAGTTTGAAAACTCAATAGAAATTTTCGGTTTGAAAACTTCCGCGGGTACGCGTACGGGTACGCATACCTTGGTGACTAGTTTTTCAGTTTGCAAACTTCACAAACTATAACAGAAATTTTCTGTATGAAAACTTCCGCCAGTACGCGTATGGGTACGTGTACCTAACTTGTCTCCTTCACCAATACCGCATGCGCACATATGCACGCACTTGGTTTCCGACACATGGATTTATACACTAATGTGCGAACACACTATATATGCTTATATCCATAGTTGGTTACGTAATCTCAACTCTACACTTCAATCATTGAAACATTCTTCTATAATGTTATAATAGTCGTTAGATATAAAGAATTGACTAACGTCATCAAATCTATGTTCAAGATTAAAACGTCATCATGACTTTCGTCATGGGTAAAGATGAAAGTGGTTAAAGCAAAATCTTACCAACACATATTTCGAGAAAAAGATAGGCGAGTAAACTCGGCTCGAAATAGCAAATGTGTATGTATGAAAACTATCATACTTATACGACTTCTGTCTCAAGAGTAGGAGATATAGTAGATAGACTTTTGAGTAACATATGAGTTCAAGTCTCCACATACCTTTTGGTCGGATGAAGTTCTACTGGTTCCTTGAGTAGTTCTTCGTCTTCATAAGATAATCGCCGTGGAGTCTGGAGCTCAACTATTCCTAACTATCCTAGACCGAGACTTAGTCATAAGTATACTACAAATCAAGACATATAGTTTTGATCACTAACATTGACAAACATGCTTGAGATAGCAACGCATGCGAGTTCGACCGAGCAATGCTCTAACCATCTCCCCCTTTTTCAATTTTAGTGACAAAACTACCAATACATATGGATTACAAAATAGATAAAACTTTGTAGCTTCTCGTGCACATGCTTGATCTCCTTGGTGCTTCAACATTACTTGAAAACTTCGTCTTTTCCAAGTACTCCCATGATTCCATAGATGTTCAATTCAGCATTATAGTTGTTGAAGTTTCGTAGCCATAACAATGAGAAAACAAAAGCTCTCGATCATTGTTATACAGTGTCATAGTACTATTACACAACATCAAAGTTCTTATATCACAACTTCGACAACAATACTATGGTGATATGTATCACTCCCCCTTAGTCAATACTTTCGTCTCAACATGAAAACCGCCCCCCTTACATAATGACCCGTAAAACACGTAAATCATATGTATTTGTAGTGTGAACTACATATTAATTCTCCCCCTTTTTTTCAATAAAATTGGCAAAGGTACGGAAACGGGATCCTAATGAAATTTCCACGAAGACGCTTCAAGACCAAAGAAAAGTACATATCAACTTATTTAGATAGAATCATAAAGCCGAAGTTAAATGCATTCATCAAGGATTTTATTAAGATACAAGATAACCCCTAAATAATTCCATAGCCGCACTCCCCACAAAGATATGGAAATTAAGCGCAAGTTCAAAAGAACTCTCCCCCATTTGATGTCATTCCCGAGAGAACGACAATAGCGACCTTACTTTTACAAGAAAAGAAAGACTTTATTGGACACCAAAAACCATAATGAAATGATTTTCTATATCCAAAATTCTCAATTAAACTAAGCACAAGTAAACCCATGATCAATTTAATCGGAATACACAATCAAATTAAACACAAAAGTGATCAATTTAATTGAATATGCTCAACATATGAGAACTTACGGAGCTACGACTATGTTAACCATAAAAGAATGATTAACTCAATCATTTTATGCTCAACACAAGAAAACCTTATGGAGCATTGCAGTATACACACAAGACATGGATCAGGGAAAGATCAATACTGCGGAATATACAATGATTCATTCTATTTTCCATCACTATTTGCATAATGATACATAATAGACATAATCCTTGTAAACAAAAGATTTTAACCTATCTTCCATCAATAAATGACATAATAGGCTTAACTTTTGTTTGTCAAAAGTTCATCGATCTTGTATCAATACTTGCATATCGACATATAAACGAGATAACTTTTGACATCGTATGAGACAATAATAGTTCACGGACGCAAACACACATATCCCATAACATATTGCAATATATAAAACCATAAAGATTAAAATTGTAATCATCATCTTCCAAAACAACTTTAGAATTTAAATAAATAAATCTAAAAACATGAAGATGAAAACATTGGACATAGCTATGTGTACTCACAATAATGGCTATTCCAAACTCTAGTTATTCTTCTAGACGAAACAAGAAAATAGAAGATTTACTAGACATTAAGATCTTTGAAAAATTCCTTATCGTCCCCGAACTCCTTGTCGTCAACAAACATTGGAACATATGGTTCATGGAGGAAGGAGTTAATACCAATAAACCTTATTGGATGATGATGTCGAACCAGGGCCTTCTGAATTTCCAATGATCTTAAAACAAAAGTCTTTATTTGCTGAATCTCTTTCCTTGCCAGCTTCAACTCTTCAAGAACATCAGAAAACTTCTGAGAGTTTGAAGAAATAACACTTGGCTTCCTCACATTCCTTCTTTTTCTTTTTAAAGTTGGAGGCAATTGAGATTTCTCTTTTTCCTTAGTGATTGATGGCTTAACAATCATATTGACATCTTTTCCATCAGAATACATGATGCTTGGAGTTTCCATGAAAGTACGGTTTTGTGAGAGGAATTCAGAATCAAAACTCAACAAGCAGTTTTAAGATATAAAGAGTGTCAGAGAAGAAAAAAGGAATGTAGGGTTTCGAAACCTTTAAATAGGTTCGTACACATTCAACTCACAACCCTATAAAGAGTAGAATTGTCGATAATAATCCTCTTCTTTTGACAAACAAGTCCTTTCCAATATCAACAGTGATATGAAGGAATTCCAAAGACCAAACAACACAAAGCTAGAAAACAAAAAAAATTATTTTAATTCCTGAGGTGTGCAATATCTTGTCTCTTTTGAACATGCACATGAGACAAGATGCACATTACAACACAATCAAGTTGTGATGTGGTGAACAACAATTTGTCCACCATGACCCTTTTGGTTGGAATTCATGGAAACTTTCCTTTTCGTATGTTTAGATCATGTTTTCTTCTCTAATGGCCTAGTTCTATCTTTGGAAACTAATCTCTCCGAGGAAGATAAGATCTTACATACCTCAGCTGTTTTCTCCGTGAGTTTAAGCTTGGTGGCTAGACGATATGCGCTTCGTTGAATCTTGTTGACATATCTCATCTTATGTTTGTACTTGAAACACTTCGAAAACTCATGTCCCTTGAGAGAACAATAGGAGCATGTCAACGCAAAAGATGATTCAGGCGCCTTTGAAACGCAAGCTGCTAGGCACAAGGTAGATCCTGAAACATTGAACGAAGGGTTTCCAACAGAGGGTTCAATTTATTCTTCCATCTTGATTGGGATCTCTTCTAAAAGATTATCAAGATTGATATATGTATTACTACAATTATCAAAATTAATATTTTCACATAGAAGAGCAACACTTGATTTTTTGTCTTCATCAGAATCATAGTTGTCAGACATCTCATCAAGTGTCGCAGCAAGACCTTTGTTCCCAGTGTATTTTCTACGATTTGGGCACTCGTTTGCAAAATGACCATATCCTTTACACTTAAAGCACTGAGGCATATCCTCGTCATCAGTTTCATATGTGTCCCTATTTTTAGGAGGAAAACGATTATGAGGTTTGACTGATGCTTTAGGCTTATCTGTGGAGAACCTTTACTTCTCTTCAATAGAAGATCTCTAAACTGTCTTGTGATCATCGAGACCGATTTGTCAAGATCTTCATCTGATGAATCTGTCTCAGAGTGATCATCTTCAGAGATATACACATTTTACTTTTATTAAGTAATTTTTTGTCTTTTAGTGCTTTGAACGCAACATCCTTAGATTTGGATGAATGTTCGTGATCAAAGATCTTAAGCTTCCCAACCAACGTATTTCTGGAGAGATTATCAAGGTTATTTTCCTAAACGATGGCATGCTTCTTAGAATCGTATCTAGATGGCAGCAATCTGAGAATTTTCATCACAATGTCCTTTTCAGGAATAGTCTTACCCAATGCAAAAGATGCATTAACAATTTCAGACACTTTGTGATTAAACTCATCAAATGAATCTTCATCTGCCATACGAAGGTTTTCCCAATCGGAATTAAGGTTTTGAAGCCTAGCTTCCTTTTCACTGGTATTTCCTTCGAATACGGTTTCTAAGATATCCCACGTATCTTTAAACCTAGTGCAATTTGACACATGGTGTTGAAGATTTGGGGTAGTAGCATGTATGATGGCATTCAAACCGTCGGAGTTTTGCTTCGCAGCAAGTATCTCAGCAGTATCGTATTCGCCAATATTTTTTGGAACATTAACGTTACCTACTGCAACAACGGGAGCATTATAGCCGTTAACAACATATACCCATGACTGAAAATCACGTGCTTGAAGAAAAGCTCGCATAGCAATTTTCCACCATAAGTAATTAGAGCCATCGAATACTGGTGGTACGTTAATAGAGATAGCACCTCTGTCCATAGAGTCAGATCACTACAAACACAGACTTGTAAGGTCTTGAACGTGTTTACCTGCTCTGATACCAATTGAAAAAGCGGTGGTCTAACAACCACACCCAATATTTTTGATTAGCAATCTGTATTAACTAACTCCAATATACTTTCTAGAGAATCAACTAGACAGTCATACTTAATCTAGAGAAAAGTATATCGAGGAGTTAATATCTCTCTCACTTTATTTGATATTTACTCAAGCAAATAAGAATTTGCGAGTCTTTATCAAATACAAGGATAATAAACTTGGATGGTACCAAAGACCAATATCCAAGGATCAATCAATTTCCAATCAACAACCAAAGGTTGGATTTCACAATTGATCGATACAAACGCGTGATATTTCAATTATATAACAAAATATAATGCGGAATAGAAATAACACAGACACCAGAAATTTTGTTAACGAGGAAACCAAACCCCGGGACCTAGTCCAGATTGAACACCACACTGTATTAAACCGCTACAGACACTATCCTACTACAAACTAACTTTGGTCTGGATTGTAGTTGAACCCTAATCAATATCACACTGATTCAAGGTACAGTTGCGCTCATTACGTCTCTGATCCCAGCAGGATACTACGCACTTGATTACCTTAGCTGATCTCACCCACAACCAAGAGTTGCTACAACCCAAAGTCGAAGACTTTAATAAACAGATCTGTATCACACAGAAAAGTCTACGATAATAGATAAATCTGTCTCCCACGGATAAACCTACAAGTTTTGTTCCGTCTTTTGATAAAATCAAGGTGAACAGGAACCAATCGATAACCCGGACTTATATCCCGAAGAACAGCCTAGAATTATCAATCACCTCACAATAAGCGAAACTAGATATTGCGGAATCACAAACGATGAGAAGAAGATGTTTGTGATTTCTTTTTATCTTGCCTTATCGGAGATATAATCTCAAGACAATCTTACAATTGAACTCGTACGATAGAAAATGGCAAGATCAGACCGCTCAACTATAAGAGAAGTAGTTTTGTCTGGCTTCACAATCCAAATGAAGTCTTTAAGTCGTTAACCGACAGGGTCTCGAGAAGAAACCTACGGTTAAAGGAGAATCGAGTCTAGCAAACCAACTAGTATCACACAGGAGGTGTCGGATTAGTTTTTCCAGTTGCTAGACTCTCCCTTATATAGTTTTCAAATCAGGGTTTGCAATCCAAGTTACCTTGGTAACAAAGCATTCAATATTCACCGTTAAATGAAAAACCTGATTTATCCAAGCTAATATCTTTCAACCGTTAGATCTAAACTTAGCTTGTCACACACGAATGAAATGTATTCATTTAGGTTTGAGTAACCGTACCTAAACGTGTACACTTAGTTGGTTCATAAATAGTTAACCAATGGTTAGCCATATGAGCACTTTCATATTAACCGTAATCATCTTTCTCATAACTAGTTCAAATGACTCATAAGAACTGGTTCAAGAGTTGTTCAATTGGTTAGATCTTTATACATAGATACAATTGAAACAAAATCGGTTTGATTTACTTGAATCAATTCATGAACAATATAGCCACGGTTTGCAAAGATTACATTCCTTATTGATTTATTGTTTAAGTTCATGAAACTACCGATTTGAGAAATATAACCATCTTAGGTACGCGTACGGGTACGTGTACCATAGCAACCGGATTTGAGTTTGAAAACTCAATAGAAATTTTCGGTTTGAAAACTTCCGCGGGTACGCGTACGGGTACGCATACCTTGGTGACTAGTTTTTCAGTTTGCAAACTTCACAAACTATAACAGAAATTTTCTGTATGAAAACTTCCGCCAGTACGCGTATGGGTACGTGTACCTAACTTGTCTCCTTCACCAATACCGCATGCGCACATATGCACGCACTTGGTTTCCGACACATGGATTTATACACTAATGTGCGAACACACTATATATGCTTATATCCATAGTTGGTTACGTAATCTCAACTCTACACTTCAATCATTGAAACATTCTTCTATAATGTTATAATAGTCGTTAGATATAAAGAATTGACTAACGTCATCAAATCTATGTTCAAGATTAAAACGTCATCATGACTTTCGTCATGGGTAAAGATGAAAGTGGTTAAAGCAAAATCTTACCAACACATATTTCGAGAAAAAGATAGGCGAGTAAACTCGGCTCGAAATAGCAAATGTGTATGTATGAAAACTATCATACTTATACGACTTCTGTCTCAAGAGTAGGAGATATAGTAGATAGACTTTTGAGTAACATATGAGTTCAAGTCTCCACATACCTTTTGGTCGGATGAAGTTCTACTGGTTCCTTGAGTAGTTCTTCGTCTTCATAAGATAATCGCCGTGGAGTCTGGAGCTCAACTATTCCTAACTATCCTAGACCGAGACTTAGTCATAAGTATACTACAAATCAAGACATATAGTTTTGATCACTAACATTGACAAACATGCTTGAGATAGCAACGCATGCGAGTTCGACCGAGCAATGCTCTAACCATCTCCCCCTTTTTCAATTTTAGTGACAAAACTACCAATACATATGGATTACAAAATAGATAAAACTTTGTAGCTTCTCGTGCACATGCTTGATCTCCTTGGTGCTTCAACATTACTTGAAAACTTCGTCTTTTCCAAGTACTCCCATGATTCCATAGATGTTCAATTCAGCATTATAGTTGTTGAAGTTTCGTAGCCATAACAATGAGAAAACAAAAGCTCTCGATCATTGTTATACAGTGTCATAGTACTATTACACAACATCAAAGTTCTTATATCACAACTTCGACAACAATACTATGGTGATATGTATCACTCCCCCTTAGTCAATACTTTCGTCTCAACATGAAAACCGCCCCCCTTACATAATGACCCGTAAAACACGTAAATCATATGTATTTGTAGTGTGAACTACATATTAATTCTCCCCCTTTTTTTCAATAAAATTGGCAAAGGTACGGAAACGGGATCCTAATGAAATTTCCACGAAGACGCTTCAAGACCAAAGAAAAGTACATATCAACTTATTTAGATAGAATCATAAAGCCGAAGTTAAATGCATTCATCAAGGATTTTATTAAGATACAAGATAACCCCTAAATAATTCCATAGCCGCACTCCCCACAAAGATATGGAAATTAAGCGCAAGTTCAAAAGAACTCTCCCCCATTTGATGTCATTCCCGAGAGAACGACAATAGCGACCTTACTTTTACAAGAAAAGAAAGACTTTATTGGACACCAAAAACCATAATGAAATGATTTTCTATATCCAAAATTCTCAATTAAACTAAGCACAAGTAAACCCATGATCAATTTAATCGGAATACACAATCAAATTAAACACAAAAGTGATCAATTTAATTGAATATGCTCAACATATGAGAACTTACGGAGCTACGACTATGTTAACCATAAAAGAATGATTAACTCAATCATTTTATGCTCAACACAAGAAAACCTTATGGAGCATTGCAGTATACACACAAGACATGGATCAGGGAAAGATCAATACTGCGGAATATACAATGATTCATTCTATTTTCCATCACTATTTGCATAATGATACATAATAGACATAATCCTTGTAAACAAAAGATTTTAACCTATCTTCCATCAATAAATGACATAATAGGCTTAACTTTTGTTTGTCAAAAGTTCATCGATCTTGTATCAATACTTGCATATCGACATATAAACGAGATAACTTTTGACATCGTATGAGACAATAATAGTTCACGGACGCAAACACACATATCCCATAACATATTGCAATATATAAAACCATAAAGATTAAAATTGTAATCATCATCTTCCAAAACAACTTTAGAATTTAAATAAATAAATCTAAAAACATGAAGATGAAAACATTGGACATAGCTATGTGTACTCACAATAATGGCTATTCCAAACTCTAGTTATTCTTCTAGACGAAACAAGAAAATAGAAGATTTACTAGACATTAAGATCTTTGAAAAATTCCTTATCGTCCCCGAACTCCTTGTCGTCAACAAACATTGGAACATATGGTTCATGGAGGAAGGAGTTAATACCAATAAACCTTATTGGATGATGATGTCGAACCAGGGCCTTCTGAATTTCCAATGATCTTAAAACAAAAGTCTTTATTTGCTGAATCTCTTTCCTTGCCAGCTTCAACTCTTCAAGAACATCAGAAAACTTCTGAGAGTTTGAAGAAATAACACTTGGCTTCCTCACATTCCTTCTTTTTCTTTTTAAAGTTGGAGGCAATTGAGATTTCTCTTTTTCCTTAGTGATTGATGGCTTAACAATCATATTGACATCTTTTCCATCAGAATACATGATGCTTGGAGTTTCCATGAAAGTACGGTTTTGTGAGAGGAATTCAGAATCAAAACTCAACAAGCAGTTTTAAGATATAAAGAGTGTCAGAGAAGAAAAAAGGAATGTAGGGTTTCGAAACCTTTAAATAGGTTCGTACACATTCAACTCACAACCCTATAAAGAGTAGAATTGTCGATAATAATCCTCTTCTTTTGACAAACAAGTCCTTTCCAATATCAACAGTGATATGAAGGAATTCCAAAGACCAAACAACACAAAGCTAGAAAACAAAAAAAATTATTTTAATTCCTGAGGTGTGCAATATCTTGTCTCTTTTGAACATGCACATGAGACAAGATGCACATTACAACACAATCAAGTTGTGATGTGGTGAACAACAATTTGTCCACCATGACCCTTTTGGTTGGAATTCATGGAAACTTTCCTTTTCGTATGTTTAGATCATGTTTTCTTCTCTAATGGCCTAGTTCTATCTTTGGAAACTAATCTCTCCGAGGAAGATAAGATCTTACATACCTCAGCTGTTTTCTCCGTGAGTTTAAGCTTGGTGGCTAGACGATATGCGCTTCGTTGAATCTTGTTGACATATCTCATCTTATGTTTGTACTTGAAACACTTCGAAAACTCATGTCCCTTGAGAGAACAATAGGAGCATGTCAACGCAAAAGATGATTCAGGCGCCTTTGAAACGCAAGCTGCTAGGCACAAGGTAGATCCTGAAACATTGAACGAAGGGTTTCCAACAGAGGGTTCAATTTATTCTTCCATCTTGATTGGGATCTCTTCTAAAAGATTATCAAGATTGATATATGTATTACTACAATTATCAAAATTAATATTTTCACATAGAAGAGCAACACTTGATTTTTTGTCTTCATCAGAATCATAGTTGTCAGACATCTCATCAAGTGTCGCAGCAAGACCTTTGTTCCCAGTGTATTTTCTACGATTTGGGCACTCGTTTGCAAAATGACCATATCCTTTACACTTAAAGCACTGAGGCATATCCTCGTCATCAGTTTCATATGTGTCCCTATTTTTAGGAGGAAAACGATTATGAGGTTTGACTGATGCTTTAGGCTTATCTGTGGAGAACCTTTACTTCTCTTCAATAGAAGATCTCTAAACTGTCTTGTGATCATCGAGACCGATTTGTCAAGATCTTCATCTGATGAATCTGTCTCAGAGTGATCATCTTCAGAGATATACACATTTTACTTTTATTAAGTAATTTTTTGTCTTTTAGTGCTTTGAACGCAACATCCTTAGATTTGGATGAATGTTCGTGATCAAAGATCTTAAGCTTCCCAACCAACGTATTTCTGGAGAGATTATCAAGGTTATTTTCCTAAACGATGGCATGCTTCTTAGAATCGTATCTAGATGGCAGCAATCTGAGAATTTTCATCACAATGTCCTTTTCAGGAATAGTCTTACCCAATGCAAAAGATGCATTAACAATTTCAGACACTTTGTGATTAAACTCATCAAATGAATCTTCATCTGCCATACGAAGGTTTTCCCAATCGGAATTAAGGTTTTGAAGCCTAGCTTCCTTTTCACTGGTATTTCCTTCGAATACGGTTTCTAAGATATCCCACGTATCTTTAAACCTAGTGCAATTTGACACATGGTGTTGAAGATTTGGGGTAGTAGCATGTATGATGGCATTCAAACCGTCGGAGTTTTGCTTCGCAGCAAGTATCTCAGCAGTATCGTATTCGCCAATATTTTTTGGAACATTAACGTTACCTACTGCAACAACGGGAGCATTATAGCCGTTAACAACATATACCCATGACTGAAAATCACGTGCTTGAAGAAAAGCTCGCATAGCAATTTTCCACCATAAGTAATTAGAGCCATCGAATACTGGTGGTACGTTAATAGAGATAGCACCTCTGTCCATAGAGTCAGATCACTACAAACACAGACTTGTAAGGTCTTGAACGTGTTTACCTGCTCTGATACCAATTGAAAAAGCGGTGGTCTAACAACCACACCCAATATTTTTGATTAGCAATCTGTATTAACTAACTCCAATATACTTTCTAGAGAATCAACTAGACAGTCATACTTAATCTAGAGAAAAGTATATCGAGGAGTTAATATCTCTCTCACTTTATTTGATATTTACTCAAGCAAATAAGAATTTGCGAGTCTTTATCAAATACAAGGATAATAAACTTGGATGGTACCAAAGACCAATATCCAAGGATCAATCAATTTCCAATCAACAACCAAAGGTTGGATTTCACAATTGATCGATACAAACGCGTGATATTTCAATTATATAACAAAATATAATGCGGAATAGAAATAACACAGACACCAGAAATTTTGTTAACGAGGAAACCAAACCCCGGGACCTAGTCCAGATTGAACACCACACTGTATTAAACCGCTACAGACACTATCCTACTACAAACTAACTTTGGTCTGGATTGTAGTTGAACCCTAATCAATATCACACTGATTCAAGGTACAGTTGCGCTCATTACGTCTCTGATCCCAGCAGGATACTACGCACTTGATTACCTTAGCTGATCTCACCCACAACCAAGAGTTGCTACAACCCAAAGTCGAAGACTTTAATAAACAGATCTGTATCACACAGAAAAGTCTACGATAATAGATAAATCTGTCTCCCACGGATAAACCTACAAGTTTTGTTCCGTCTTTTGATAAAATCAAGGTGAACAGGAACCAATCGATAACCCGGACTTATATCCCGAAGAACAGCCTAGAATTATCAATCACCTCACAATAAGCGAAACTAGATATTGCGGAATCACAAACGATGAGAAGAAGATGTTTGTGATTTCTTTTTATCTTGCCTTATCGGAGATATAATCTCAAGACAATCTTACAATTGAACTCGTACGATAGAAAATGGCAAGATCAGACCGCTCAACTATAAGAGAAGTAGTTTTGTCTGGCTTCACAATCCAAATGAAGTCTTTAAGTCGTTAACCGACAGGGTCTCGAGAAGAAACCTACGGTTAAAGGAGAATCGAGTCTAGCAAACCAACTAGTATCACACAGGAGGTGTCGGATTAGTTTTTCCAGTTGCTAGACTCTCCCTTATATAGTTTTCAAATCAGGGTTTGCAATCCAAGTTACCTTGGTAACAAAGCATTCAATATTCACCGTTAAATGAAAAACCTGATTTATCCAAGCTAATATCTTTCAACCGTTAGATCTAAACTTAGCTTGTCACACACGAATGAAATGTATTCATTTAGGTTTGAGTAACCGTACCTAAACGTGTACACTTAGTTGGTTCATAAATAGTTAACCAATGGTTAGCCATATGAGCACTTTCATATTAACCGTAATCATCTTTCTCATAACTAGTTCAAATGACTCATAAGAACTGGTTCAAGAGTTGTTCAATTGGTTAGATCTTTATACATAGATACAATTGAAACAAAATCGGTTTGATTTACTTGAATCAATTCATGAACAATATAGCCACGGTTTGCAAAGATTACATTCCTTATTGATTTATTGTTTAAGTTCATGAAACTACCGATTTGAGAAATATAACCATCTTAGGTACGCGTACGGGTACGTGTACCATAGCAACCGGATTTGAGTTTGAAAACTCAATAGAAATTTTCGGTTTGAAAACTTCCGCGGGTACGCGTACGGGTACGCATACCTTGGTGACTAGTTTTTCAGTTTGCAAACTTCACAAACTATAACAGAAATTTTCTGTATGAAAACTTCCGCCAGTACGCGTATGGGTACGTGTACCTAACTTGTCTCCTTCACCAATACCGCATGCGCACATATGCACGCACTTGGTTTCCGACACATGGATTTATACACTAATGTGCGAACACACTATATATGCTTATATCCATAGTTGGTTACGTAATCTCAACTCTACACTTCAATCATTGAAACATTCTTCTATAATGTTATAATAGTCGTTAGATATAAAGAATTGACTAACGTCATCAAATCTATGTTCAAGATTAAAACGTCATCATGACTTTCGTCATGGGTAAAGATGAAAGTGGTTAAAGCAAAATGTTCAGTCTCTCCTCCATGCTCAAAAATTTCTTCAGCTTCTTCTCCTATAAGTACACATAAATACTGTTTTTTACAAATGTGTCCTCTCTTGTAAGTTTCATCACAGTTGAAGCATAACCCTTATGCTTTTCTAGCTTGTACCTGCTCTGGAGTGAGTCTTTTGAGTGGTAAAGTTGGGCTAGTCTTAGGTGCAGGGTGTTTAGTAGATGAAGTGGATGGGACAAAAGAATATTTCTGGGAAAGGGTGGTAGGTACATATGGTTTAGAGTTGGAAATTGAAGGATAGAAAAATTTGGGTGCAGGCTTGTTTGTTTTCTGTTGCAGGACAAGAGTTTTTCTTGCATCCTTGCAAGTGAAAATGCATGGAGTAGTGTTTTAGGATCAAACATGAGGACTGAACTTCTAAGTTCCTCTTTTAAGCCACCAATAAAGCTAGTAATGAAATATGTCTCAGGAAAATCCTTATGAACACTTAAGAGTAATGCCTTGTAATACTCAAATTCTTCAAAATAAGCATCAACAGTGTTCAGTTGAGAAAATTTATTGAACAAGCCAACTATGTTATCATGAGCAAGATTTTCAAATCTTGAACAAACATTAGCATAGAAATATGACCATGGAATGTCAATTTTATTAAGGCAAAAATTGTCATACCACTTATTTGCTTTACCATCTAGATATATGGCCGCCATCCGTGTCTTGTGTAACTCCTGAATATTGTGCATCTGGAAATAGTAGTCATATTTCTGGATCAAGCTTTTTGGGTTATCGTCATCAAATCTAGGAAAATCTAGTTTAGGCATTCGATGAAATTGATTAGAATCTCGACCACCAGAATGATAATTAGAGGGGAATTCACCAGTATTAGATCCTGAAGCTCCATTTTGATCTCTGTTGAGATCTCGATTAGAAAAAAAAATTCCAATTGATATTGAAAACCCTTTTCAATATATGACTTAAGTGACTGCATAGTACCAATTTTACCTTCATCGACTGTAAATCATCTTTTGTTGACGTTGTACTGAGTTGCAGAGCTAGATTGTTTAACTTCAATTGTAAAGAATCGATCTCATTTTGTTGTCTGTTGTTGGTTTCTTGTAGCTCCTTGCAAGTCTGAGCCACCATGATGCTAGGACAAAACGACTCTGATGCCAGTTGTACTGTTCTTAGTACGATTGAGAGTGAAATCAACGGAAAATGAACGGAAACGAACGGAAAATAATCGGATAATATTAACTCTGCCGGAGCAGCCTCAATACTTCATTAATTCATTTTTACCCAAAACAGGGTTTCTTTACATCTTAAATACGTCAATGATTGGAAGAGAAACCCTAATGACTAACTAATCTAAACCAGACACGTGTTTAAATCCTAACGGGCAACAATTGCCAAATGATGTGTCAACACGTCACATAATGATAAAGGAAGACGTAAGTTTATTATGGAAGGCAGAGTAGAATAGAATGCACATGACACAAAGCATTCAATATTCACCGTTAGATGAAAACCTGATTAGATTCAAGCTAATATCTTTCAACCGTTAGATCGAACTTAGCTTGTTATACACAAATGAAATGTACCTTCAATTAGGTTTGAGTAACCGTACCTAAACGTGTATACTATGCTGGCTCAACAGTAGTTAATCGAAGTTAGCTATATGAACACTCTCATATCAACCTTGTTCATCTTAACCACAACTAGTTCAAATGACTCAAATGAAACTAGTTACAGAGTTGTTCAATTGCTATATTCTCATAGAAGTATACAAGAACACAATTGAAGCAAAATCGGTTTGATTCACTCGAATCAATTCATGAACATTATAGCCACGGTTTGCAAAGAATGCATTCCTTATTATATAAATGTTTCAGTTCATGAACAAACCGATTTTAGAACTTTAACTACTGAAGTATGCAAACGGGTACACATACTTAAAGTAGCAGGTCTGAGTTTGGGTTCGCCAATATGAAAACGGCTACGTATACTTCCAAACACAACAGAAATTTCCAGACCCAAACCATTCGCAAGTACGCGTATGGATATGTGTACTTAGGTACTCGGAATTTCACAATTAACAGGTACGCATAAGGGTATGCATACTATAGTTCCGTTCATGGATCACATACATGCAAGAATGCATACTATGTTTATAATCCATTGATGGTTAAGTGTTCTAAATTCTATTTCAATCATTGAAACTTTCTTAGAGGATGACAATAGCTGTTTTCACGAGCTATTAGCATCAAAGCAATTTTCAAGTTATTGAAATAATCATAACGAAACATTTCAAGTCTACAACAAATGATTGTATCACACAAACCATGTAAGATGTTACTCGACACATTTCACATGATCATCTTTTGACTTTCGTCAAGAATATAAGATGAACTTGATTGAAGCGAACGCTTACTAACACATATTTCGAGAAATATGTAAGCGAGTTAAACTCAGCTCGAAATCTCAAATGTGCATAATCGAATACTATATAGTAATACTAATTTTGTCTCAATATAGGAGATAAGTATAAATAGACTTTCCAAGTGATGGATGAGTTTTAGTCTCCACATAGATTTTGTTGATGAAGTTCCACAAACTCTCCTTAGTAGTTCTTCGTCTTCAATTGACGAACATCGTAAAGTTTAATGCTCAACTACACAATCTATCCTAGTCCGAGACATCACTATAAGTAGGCTAGAAATCAAGACTTATAGTTTTGATCACTAACATTGACAAACAATCTTGAGATACCGACGCTTACGAGTTCGACCGAGCAATGCTCTAACAATCTCCCTCTTTGTCAATTTTAGTGAAAAACTATCAATACATATAGATTACAAAATTAATAAACTTTGTAGCTTCTCATCCAAATGCTTGGTCTCCTTGGTTCTTCAACATTACTCAAAATCTTCGTCACTTCCAAGTACTCCAATGATTTTAATTGTGTTCAAATCAGCATCATAGTTGTTAAAGATCCTTAGATATAACAATGAGAAAATAGTTGCTCTCAATCATTGTTATACAGTGTCATAGTATTAATACACAACATCAAAGTCCAATTGTATCACAACTTTGACAACAATACTATGGTGATATGTATCACTCCCCCTTAGTCAATACTTCATCGCACAATGAAAATCACTCCCCCTTGCATAATGATCCGTAAACCATATGTATTTGTAGTGTGAACTACACATTAATTCTCCCCTTTTTTTGTCAATATAAATTGACAAAGGTACAAAAACTAGTGGGATCCTCATGAAATTTTCATAGAGATACTTCATGACCAAAAGAGAACAACATACCAACTTGTTTCGATGATTTCACATAGTCGAAACTTAGTGTATTCATCAAGGAGTTTATAAACATACAAGAAAACTCCTACAGTATTCCACAGCCGCACTCCCCACAAAGATTTGGAAATTAAGCATAAGTTCAATTAAGAACTCCCCCATAAAATGTCATTCCCAAAAGAACAACAAGAGCGACCTTGATTTTACAAGAAAAGAAGGATTTCTTTGGACATTAACAAATCACATGAAACATGAATTTGTATCCAAAAACACTCAACTAAATTAACCACAAGAGAACCCATGATTAATTTAGTCAGAAATGCTCACATAAGAGAACTTATAGAGCCGCACAGTACATACACAAAGATGTGGATCGGGGGAAGACCAATACTGCGGAATAATCAAAGATTCATTTTATTTTCATCACTATTGGCACAATGACATATAATAGTCTTAATCTTTGTAAACAAAATTTCATCATATCTTCCATCAATATTTGCATAATGACATAATAGGCTTAACTTTTGTAGTCAAAAGTTCATTTTATTTTTTATCAGTATTCTCATACCGACATATAATGGAGTTAACTTTTGAGCAAATATGGGACAGTCAAGGTTCACGGACGTAAACAACATATCCCATAACAATTTGCAATATATAAAATCATAAAGATTAATACTGCAAAATCATCTTTCAGATAAACTTTAGAATTTAAATAAATAAGTCTAAAAAACATTGCAAGATGAAAACATTGGCAATAACTATGTGTACTTACAATAATGGCTATTCCAAACCCTAGTTATAAAACACAAGAATAAATTCTCATAAGAAGTTTTCTAGATAACGATTAAACGAACAAAACACCGAAAAAAAAAACTATTAGAGTTTGTGTGCGGAAACTTCATGGGATTCAAGACTTTCAAGCTTGTGATTGACAGCATTGACAGCTTCGTCTGAGAAGATATCCTCTTTGAGAAGATCCTTAACATGTGATTTCATGAGAAAAAGGTCGGAATTAACCTTTTTCAACTCAGTTCGTAACATATCAAGATCCTTCATAGAGTTTCCAAGCTTCAGTTTTGCTTTCCCGAGATTATTGAGAAAACCATGAACCACTTCAGCAGAAACCATCTCGGCATTTTCTCGATCTTGATGAGAATATGCATTAAAGCAAGATGCACCAGGATGAAGATTGTTAGCTTTTACAATGGTTCTTTTCTTCTTTACTTCGAACTCGAAGTAAATAGAGTTATCAAAAAAATCTTCCGGCAAATCCCAAGAATACGGAGGAGCCTCCATTCTACAACAACAAAACCTAGAGTATGCGTACTCAAGTAAAAGGTTTTGGTATTTAAATGGTTTTTCAAGGAAACAGAGTTTAGGGTTTCCAAAGTTGGTTTGTGATAAGTAACATGGTACTCGTACGAACGCAAACTTGACCCATAGCCGGAAAATACCCAAGTAGCGAAAAACGGAAAACATGAAAAACTGTTTGTATACCAAAGTTTTTGCTACGTGACTAATTTCACAAATTTTTAGCTCAATAAATTTTACATTCTCACCAGAGAAAAATTTAGAGCAAAAGAGTAGTAATTTCGACACAATTAAACGAAAGGATTAAACACTCAAGGTTTTGTCAAAACAAACAAATACTTATGCAAACGTGTTTGTGAATAATGATCCGGCTAGGAACGATAAGAAAATAGCTAGAGAATCAGAAAACACTTTGCCATCAAGTATACCTGATTATATCTCACTCAACCAGGAATTTTCGTGAGTGAGATTTCAACCTTGTGATTAGTTAACACAATTATGAGCCTTGAGCTCATCAAATGAACGTTGTTTTCGGTTAAATCTCTTTCTCCTGATCTTTGGAGGAAAACCCTATTGATGCCAAAAGTTATCATAAAACTTACTATCATCAAAGTACGACGCATAGTATGTATTCTTACCTGAAGAATTTTGACTAGAGAGAATTGACAACCTGTTAATGATTTATATATACCCTTCAGTTATTAGATTTAGGTTGTCTTCCATATATCCATTTTTGCTTCCTTCTTCTGGTACCTTTTTCACATCAAGAACAACATTATCTCCCTTTTTAATAAAAGAAGATCCTTGAGCTCTTCTTGGACGAATTGGTTTAGGAAGACTGTTTCGCATTTGAAGATTTGAGGAACACATCGAACTGACTTTCCTGGTAGGGTACACAGGGTGAGTACTAAAACCAATTGGTCTAGACATACGAATGCCAGTTACACCTTTGAGAATTAAACTAAGGTGTGTTGAAGACGAATAATAGATTTGTCATTCAACCTCGATTTCCTCTTTTGTTCACCATGTCCTTTTGAATCACAAAAGAGACACACTTTCTGATCACCTAAGTAATTAGACAGAACAGTCTTAACACCATCGTTGGGAGATGTCTTCCTTTCATGTGATGTGGATATCCCTTGATTAGAGGAAGACACATGCACATCCTTTTCAACAGGAAGGGATTTTGATTTTGCTTCTGGAACTGATTTTTTTACAGTTAAATCAGAGGCAATTGGTACGGTGGACTCTTTTGAACATTCTTGAACAGGGAGTTTACTCAAAAGAAGTTCAATTTCCAAAGCATCCTCCTTTAGTATTTCCTCAAGTAGAGTTCGTGAAGAACAGACTGAGGAGTTTTCCTCTCGAAGGACCTTTAGAAGAGAATCACGCTCATTTACCATACCAACAAGAGCATTAACTTTATGTTTCAACCGGTTGACATTATCATCCTGGATTCTAACAAGTTTCAGAATCACTGCACTCTCTTTGGCTGCTTCCCTTTTAACTTCAGAGTCAGATTCGTCAGTAAGGTAATCCGGGTAACACTTGTCAATGAAAGTCTGTTTCATTGGAACACTAGGTTCGTCTATATTCGAGATTGACAAATCTTTCTGTTTAATAGATTTCATAGAATATAACTTTTGTTTCTGGCGATGCGTTTATCAGAGATAACATTTTTTTCCATATTCAGATCGCTACAAACACAGACTTATGATGTTTTAAATGTGTTTGCCTGTTCTGATACCAATTGAAAAAAATGGGGGTCTAAAAACCACACCCAATATTTCGTTCGACAATCTGAATAGACTAACTCCAATATTGTCAATGAAAGTCTGTTTCGTTGGAACACTAGGTTCGTCTATATTCGAGATTGACAAATCTTTCTCTTTAATAGATTTCATAGAAACAGAACTTTTGTTTCTGGCGATGCGTTTATCAGAGATAACACTTCTGTCCATATTCAGATCGCTACAAACACAGACTTATGATGTCTTAAATGTGTTTGCCTGTTCTGATACCAATTGAAAAAACGGGGGTCTAAAAACCACACCCAATATTTCGTTCGGCAATCTGAATAGACTTACTCCAATATACTTTCAAGAGAATCAACTAGACATTCAGACTCAATCTAGAGAAAAGTATATCAAGGAGTTTATATCTCAATTCCTCAATTCAATCTGCAATCAGCAAATAGGAATTTGCGAGACCGATTGAATAAGAGAAATAACTTGGACGGTATCACAAACTAATATCCAAGTGTCAATCAATTCGATCAACAACCCAAAGGTCGGATTTCATAACTGATTGAACTTAACGCACAACCTGTGATATTAATTTCTATTATATAACAAAGTATAATGCGGAAAAGAAATAACACAGACACCAGAATTTTGTTAACAAGGAAAACTTCAAATGCAGAAAACCCCCGGGACCTAGTCCAGCTTTGAACACCATACTGTATTAAGACGCTACAGACACTAGCCTACTACCAATGAACTTCAGACTGGAATATAGTTTAGCCCTAATCAATCTCACACTGATCAAGGTACAGTTGCGCTCCTTACGTCTATGAACCCCAGCAGGATTCTGCGCACTTGATTCCCTTAGTTGATCTCACCCACAACCAAGAGTTGCTACGACCCAAACAAATCTATCTCGCGTAAAAAAATTCTATTGGAATAGATAAATCTGTCTCCCACATAAATACCTATGAGTTTTGTTCCGTATTTTGATAAATCAAGGTGCACAGGAACCAATTGATAAACCAGACTTATATTCCCGAAGAACAACCTAGTATTATCAATCACCTCATAATAATCTTAATCATATAGAAGCGAAACAAGATATTGTGGAATCACAAACGATGAGAAGAAGATGTTTGTGACTACTTTTTATCTTGCCTATCGGAGAATCAATCTCGAGCAAATCTTAGAGAAGATAGTACTCAATACGATAGAACAGGGGAAGATCAGAACACGCAACTACATAGAAAATAGTCGGGCCTGGCTTCACAATTCCAATGAAGTCTTTAAGTCGTTAACCTACAGGATTTCGTGAAAAACCTAAGGTTAAAGGATAATCGAATCTAGTCGCAACTAATATCACACATGAGGTGTGGAGATTAGGTTTCCCAGTTGCTAGAGTTATCCCTTATATAGTTTTCAAATCAGGGTTTGCAATCTTAGTTACCTTGGTAACAAAGCATTCAATATTCACCGTTAGGTGAAAACCTGATTAGATTCAAGCTAATATCTTTCAATCGTTAGATCGAACTTAGCTTGTTATACACAAATGAAATGTACCTTCATTTAGGTTTGAGTAATCGTACCTAAACGTGTACACTATGTTGGCTCAACAGTAGTTAACTGAAGTTAGTTATATGAACACTCTCATATCAACCTTATTCATCTTAACCACAACTAGTTCAAATGACTCAAATGAAACTAGTTATAGAGTTGTTCAATTGCTATATTCTCATAGAAGTATACAATAACACAATTGAAGCAAAATCGGTTTGATTCACTTGTATCAATTCATGAACATTATAGCCACGGTTTGCAAAGAATTCATTCCTTATTATATAAATGTTTTAGTTCATGAACAAATTAGAACTTTAACCACTCAGGTATGCAAACGGGTACACATACTTAAAGTAGCCGGTCTGAGTTTGGGTTCGCCAGTATGCAAACGGGTACGCATACTTCCAAACACAACAGAAATTTCCGGACCCAAACCCTTCGCCAGTATGAGTACGGGTATGTGTACTCAAGTACTCGGAATTTCACAACTAACAGGTGCGCATACGGTATGCATACTATAGTTCCGGTCATGGATCACATCTATGATGCACCGATACTGATACGGGGACACTGATACGGCGATACTGATACGGGGATTCTCCAATTTTCAAAAAATGGGGATTCGAGATACGGTGAGATACATGTATTTATTAAAAAAATATTATATAATAATAATTAATTCTAGTGAAAAATCACATAAAATAAAAATTATCTGATAAATACTATTTGGAATATTAAAAATAGATAGATAAAAACTATCTAATATCTCGCCCACCCACCAAATATCTAACTGCCTCATCAAATATCACGGTTTCTAGCTCTTGTTTCTTAAGAAACAGATTTTCTACTTCAAGTTCTCACATCGTCAAGTGGATCAAATGCATCTACATTAATATCTCACATTCCACTTTCTCTGATCATTTCGTAGAAGATTGCTCAACATTTTGGGGTTCAATCTTATTTCTCTTAATTGAATGGATAAAATTATATGTGCTCCAATTTGTCTCTGAACAACATGAGGAACATGGTTTCCCAACAAGCCTTAAAGTTAAATTTTTGTCACACTAGAGATGAAGCACCATAAAACCAACAAGTTTTCTTTCTTTAGTCAACATGTTATTAGGTTTAGTATAATTATTCGATGTGTTCATGAGTACAATATCTCTAAATGTTTAAATTTTATGTATAAAATTATAAATATATAAATTTTGCACATAAAAATATATGCTAAAATTATAGAATGTATCCCCTCTTAGAGTATCCCCTACCCATTTTGTAATTAAAAAAAGGCGATACTTTAAATGGAGCATCTGACACGTATCCTCAGGTATCCCCAAGTATCGGCTATTGATACGACGCCGACATGGATACGTCAGCAATTTTGAAGTATCTGTGCTTCATAAGATCACATACATGCAAGAATGCATACTATGTTTATAGTCCAATGATGGTTAAGTGTTCTAAACTCTATTTCAATCATTGAAACTTTCTTAGAGGATAACAATAGATGTTTTCACGAACTATTAGCATCAAAGCAATTTCAAGTTATTGAAATAATCATAACGAAACATTCCAAGTCTACACCAAATGATTGTGTCACACAAACCATGTAAGATGTTAATCGGCGATTTCACATGATCATCTTTTGACTTTCGTCAAGAATATAAGATGAACTTGGTTGAAGAGAAAGCTTACCACACATATTTCGAGAAATATGTAAGCGAGTTAAACTCAGCTTGAAATCTCAAATATGCGTAATCGAATACTATATAGTAATGTGACTTTTGTCTCAATATAGGAGATAGAGTAGAAATAGACATTCCAAGTGATAGATGAGTTTTAGTCTCCACATACTTTTTGTTGATGAAGTTCCACAAGCTCTCCTTAGTAGTTCTTCGTCTTCAATTGATGAACGCCGTGAAGTTTAATGCTCAACTACACAATCTATCCTAGTCCGAGACATCACTATAAGTAGACTAGAAATCAAGAATTATAGTTTTGATCACTAACATTGACAAACAAGCTTGAGATAGCAACGCTTGCGAGTTCGACCGGGCAGTGCTCTAACAGTTAGGACAATCTCATCTCTAGTAACATCTTTGATAAGAGCTTCAGAAGTACCATCAACAACAATAGAATTAAAATTCAAGGAATGAATAAGAGAATCGTCAATTTCAATATTGCCCTTCAAATCAGTTAAATCAGAATAAAAAGCAACACATTCCTTAACAATAGAGATATCCTCATCCATAATTTCACCAGGAAAAAACCCCGGAAAGAATGTCATTCTTGGACCTTATTTCTTTTATAGAATTAAATAAAAAAATAAGTATTAGAATCTCTAAGATCAGTCTAGACTTCTGCTTCAACATAGATTCCTCATGCTTAGTAAGAGTAGCATATGTACTAACTGAAGCTCTCTTCTGTCTAGCAAGTTGAGGACACAAAGCCAAATTCTGAACATGCAGCTGGGCATGTTGTATTTTTTTTCTTAGCTTCAAGGACCTTAGCAGAGACATACTAGAATCTTTCTTTATTCCACTTTATAATGATATGCTTAAATCTTTTCGACTTGGAAACAAGCACAAAATACGGTAGCCACACCTGGAAAGTGATCAGAGATACCTTGAGTGAGAAAATAGAATCACCAAATTGATCAATCCACTCCATGTTAACCAAAATTCTATCAAGCTTATAAACAATCCTTCCTCACCTTGTTGTTAGCTCCACTAGGTAAAGAAACACCCAGAATAACGAAGATCAAAAAGACTAGTGTCATGAATACAAATATGAAAATCACTCATTTTACTAGAAGTAATAGTATCGTCTCCAATATTCTCATGAGCATATAATATGAAATTGAAATCCCCAATAGTTATCCAAGGCTTACCATTAAAGCTAGCAAAATCTATAAGTTCATTCCAGACATACAACTTTGATGAGCATCATTAAATCTATAAAAAAAAAAGAACAAAAATTATGTTACTAGAAGTAGATACATCAAGAAAAATAACTTGAAAAGAGGTATGAAGCACATTAATAGTAACCTCCTTGGGACTCCAAGCTACCCAAATCCTACCAGAATTATTATTAACATAATTATCAACAAACTACCACCCAGTTTGGATTTTATTTATAATAGCATTCTTATTAGTGCTCTGGACATGAGTCTCCAGAGTACTCACAATGGACAAATTGAAAAGACGAGGGTACCCAAATATACCTCAATCTAAAACTTTTCCACCTATAAGTCCTTTCTCCGATCCGAAAGTGATTGTCCATGGACTGAGTCGAGACAATACAACAAATCGGTTCACACTTCATGTGATCTTCTATGGGTACGAGATCGAGACAATACAACAACGAAGTATGTTTACTTGATAAAAGGTTCGGACTTAACCAAACACAATAGGATTACTTATCAAGTAAATAGGAATTAACGTTTGTGTAATTTGCTTTAAATTATAATAACAACAATTACAATTGCAGAAAATAAAAGTAAATGACACAGCAAGATTTTGTAAATGAGGAAACCACAATTGCATAAAAAACCCGGGACCTTATCCAGAATTGAATACTCTCAGGATTAAGCCGCTATAAAATATCAAACCAACTTCGTATAGTTGAGACCAAGCAGCTAAACCTATAGTTCACCTAGTTCCGTATGTATTCCCACGCCTCCAACTTATGAATAAGTCACGTACTTGGAACATTTCCTTTGGTTCGTATTCCAAACAGTAAAGGAACAACAAATCTGTTTGGTATCAACTCTCTTCAACCAAGTGATGTGAGTTCGACAAAGGCTCTTCTGTTTATCTCAAATAAACTCCTTCGTCAGGTTCATAGATCTATCTTATTTATCAACTACCAAAGTAATTGGTAAGATTTTGCAATCAATACTTTTAATCACAAAGAATTGTATTGATGCCGATCTACACAACTAATCAATCTAATATACCACAAGGATAAACCGATTATAGTTGGATCCTCTTTTACCGAAAAAGTATTGTGCACACCAAAGATTATGAATCCCAAATCAGAAATCTCCAAAGTATTCTTTGTATTCAAATATTCTTAGATCTTCAATAAACACCTGCACACAATCAACTTGAATCTCTTGTGATCAATCACGCACAGAACGGAGTCTGTTAACAATGGATTATCACAAGACATCTTTAGATCTAAAAACAGTCTAAAGATCTTCGTCGAAACTTCGATCTATTTTGAGTGAATCTTATATCAGAAAAGAAGATTCTCAAGCATAAACAAACTAGGTTCAATCAAAGTTCAACCACTTTTAGTCAATCAAATCAATCGAAAACAAAAGATAAACCGCAATTATCTAGTTTCCCACCAACGGTACTAATAGAGCTTCTCAATCCCAAAGAAGACTTCAAACTGAGCGGCCGTAAGAGATTTCGCCTAATTAGGTTACTCTCTTCTCCGAATAGGCGGCTTCACCAGTAGCAGCACAACTAAGATAGTTCTTGTTGTACGAGGATTAGTTTGCTCGAAATGCAAACTTCATATTTATAGACTGAAAAAGCGGGGGTCTAACAACACCACCCAATATTTAGCTTAGCAATCTTTATGGACTAACTTCGAAATACTTTGCTAGAGAATCAACTAGACAGTCAGACTCAATCTAGATAAAAGTATCTCAAGGAGTTAATATCTCTCTCTTGATTTGCTTTTTACTCAAGCTAAAAATAATAGCGAGTCTTTATCAAATACAAGGAATACTTGGACGGTACCAAAGACCAATGTCCAAGGATCAATCAACAACCAAAGGTTGGATTTCCATTTGATGATCACGAACGCACAACCTGTATTATTTCAATTATATAAAATATAATGCGGAAAAGAAATAACACAGACACCAGAATTTCGTTAACGACGAAACCGCAAATGCAGAAAACCCCCGGGACCTAGTCCAGATTGAATACACATTGTATTAAGCCGCTACAGACACTAGCCTACTGCAAACTAACTTCGGACTGGACTATAGTTGAACCCCAATCAGTCTCCCACTAATTCAAGGTACAGTTGTACTCATACGCCTCTGATCCCAGTAGGATACTGCGCATTTGATTCCCTTAGTTTATCCCACCCACAACCAAGAGTTGCTTCAACCCAAAATCACAGACTTGATAATAAACATATCTGTCTCACACAGAAAAGTGTATCAAAGGATAAATCTGTCTCCCACAGATAAACCCTAGGTTTTGTTCCGTATTTTGATATAAAATCAAGGTGAACATGACAAAATTGATAATCCGGTCTTATATTCCCGAAGAACAACCTAGATTAATCAATCACCTCTCTACAATCCTTCCTGACTACACAAGCGGATTGTCGAGGAATTACAAACAGTGAGATGAAGATGTTTGTGACTTATTAATCTTGCCTATCGGAGAACTCTCACGATCTCAATCCAATCGATCGATTGTACTCGTACGATAGAAGATGCAAGATCAGATCACACAACTACGATAAAGTAGTATCGGCCTGGCTTCACAATCCCAATGAAGTCTTTAAGTCGTTAACCTGATTTTAGAGAAGAAAATCAAAGTTTAATGGAGATCGACTCTAGCGGGCGCACTAGTAGCACATAGACGTGTGGGGATTAGTTTTGCACAATGCTAGATGTCTCCTTTATATAGCCTTCAAATCAGGGTTTTGCCTTAGTTACAAAGCAATCCTTATTCACCGTTAGATGAAAACCTGATTTAGATTCAAGCTAATATTTCTCAACCGTTAGATCGAAAACTTAGCTTGTCACACACACTTGGGTATACGTTTACTGGGTTCGTGAAAACCATGCCCAAACGTGTACGTGTATGTTGGTTCAACATAGTAACCCAAAAGGTTAACCATATGAGCATTTCATATTAACCTTGTTCTTCTTCACAATAACTAGTTCAATTGACTCAAATGAACTAGTTAAAGAGTTTTTCAATTGCTATGAGATCTTATGTAAATACACAAGACACAATTGAAACAAAGATGATTCGATTCGATTGAATCGGATCATGAACATTATAGCCACGGTTTGCATAAAGCATTCCTTAGTAATTTAATGTTTCATGTTCAGAGCACATCTTTAGATCATAACCTCTTAAGTTCATGTAGATGGTGGATTTTCGACAGGGGCTAAAATCGTAAACTCATAATTATACGAAGCTCTGATCCAGCAATCAGACGTGAGTATTGAGACACGGGTCTCTCATCGAATTCTCAACGGAGAGTACTTTCTCTCAGAGTACATATAGATATGTAGTCTCACGACTGGACAACGGCATATCTCATGAATACTGAATACTTTCGGTGATTATTTCTATATAGTATCACGAGATGGAAGGCTCCTAGACAACTTGCTCTGCTAGTATAGAGTGATAACGTCTTCAGGAACAAACAACAAGTTTACCCTGACTATATAAAGGATATGACTTACCGACAAGCTCGTATCGGGATAATTAATGCTCCTAGACAACTTGCTCTGCTAGTATAGAGCCACAAAGTTAATTATTCCTAATTACAATTTCTCCTATTCCATGGTCGAATCCACGACTGGTCCCATGGAATGGCAATAACAATTGTTCTGATACTATGATCGAATCCACGGCTTGATCTCATAAAATAGCAATAACTATATTATCTCATTACTCCGATTTCATGATCGAATCCACAACTGGTCTCATAAATGGTAATAGATAAATCTTAATTGCTCCAATTCTATGGTCGGATCTACGATCCCATGGAATGGTAATGCACACTTTATTATTCTGAATTCGTAGTCGAATCCTCAGCTGATCTTACGAATTAATAATAAACATCTTATTGCTCAGTTTTGTGAATTATTCTCTACCGAATTCCACAATTAGTAATAAATAATCAACAACCGGGCGTCTGAGCTACCTCTAAGTAAGCCCCGATTTAAATGATGAAGGTGTATTCAACGACGATACACTAACAGTCACCACACGAACGAGTATTTCAAAAATACAACGAAACGATGAGCCTATGCAAAATAGAGAAGAAAATAATAAATAATTAAAAATATTGACCAGGGTGTTGGGAGCACGGACACACGACCGACCGACCGTGTCATGGTCAATCCCACGCCAGTTTTATATTTTTAATGCATTTTTATTATTTTCCATGATTTGATGAAAATTCTCTCATTTTATCAAATCTCCTTCGTCTCGAGGAAACTCCTCGATTTCATGGTACTTCCATAAATCCATAAAAAATAATATAAAATTAAGAAAAGGAGTGTGAGGCGTGACCATTGGCCAACCGGCCATGCCTTGGTCCCAACCGGCCCCACACCTCATGGTTTCTTATTATTTTATTATTATTATTATTTCTCTAATTTCATGAAAAAACTCCTTGATTTCATGGTATTTTGCACAAATCATCAAATAATAATAAAATAAAATAAATTATGAAAACTTGTGGGACCGAGCCTTGGCCGGCCGGCCATGCCCTAGCCGGTCCCACGCGCCCCTTTGTTTTATTATTTTATTATTAGTTTTCCTTGAATTCATCAAATTCCTTGATTTCATGGTATTTCTCTCAAATTAGGAAAAATTCCCTCAAATCATCAAAAATACCTAAAAAATATTAAAAAATTATAAAAACTCGTGGGACCGGTCCATAGCCGTCCGGCCATGCCTCCACGGTCCCACACACCCTTGTTTTTATTATTTTAATTTTTTTGCTTCCCTGAACTCATGAAAACTCCTTCAATTCATGGAAACTTCCTAAATTCATCAAATTTCTCAAAATTCATGAATTTTTCATAAAATCATCAAAACATTATAAAATTAAAGAAAAGGCAGCACGAGACAATGGTCACGACCGGCCGACCATGCCTTGACCACGCCTCCTCATTCCTTATTTTATAATTATTTTTCATCATCTCATGGTGTTTTCCTCAGTTTCGTCGAAACCATAATTTTGGCATATTTTCTCGAATGGATGCTCAATTGCACGCCAGAAAATATCAAAATTCTCAGGACTGAGACGCGGACGCCTTGGGGACACAAGCATGCTATCTTGACCGACCAAGATTGGCTCTTTGGCTCACGGAAGCCAGTCTCATCAATTTTCACAGTTCTGACCTAATTTGCACAATTGCTCGTATTAAGTCCAAAACTCTTCCAAACACTTTGGATTTTCATGAAGTGATCGTCAGGCGGTCACGTGACAACCCAGGGCCGGTTTTATGACTCCATGGTTGGTCCCTCGCCTCGTCATAGTTAATTAGGTTTTCTCACCTAAGGCTCAGACGAGCATTTTTGAATAAATGATTAAGCCAACATTTAATCATTCTTACACCAACAAATCGTCAACTCTTCAGGAGTTCTTCGTATTTTCCCACGTGAGCATATGGACACTACATGGTTGATCCACGGTCCCATGTAATCGCTTCCTCCTTCGTCCCATGGTTAAACTTCTGATGAACCTGTAGATGGGGAAAAACGATTTGCTGGTTTTTAAGGAATTGAGGAGACGACCGTACAGAGGAGACTCCTCGAACCGAGCGAAATGTTAAACCTCACACAGATGCACCGCTGCAAAGGGGGTGCTTTAGATTCGAGAGATCAATCTTTAGTACTCCGGCCTAAATCAAGACAATGACCGTTCCAGAGTAAATTCGATCACAAGAGAGGATGGGTTGATCTGTAGGAGGGAAGCTGAGAATGTGTGAGATCAATGGTGATCGAGATTGTGGGTGTGTGAATTCTGAATATGATAATCTCTGAATGATTGAAATTGCTCAATTGATATTAGTTGCTCAATTGATGAGTTGATGATCTCGTGTTGTCGATGAGACGTGAGATTGATGATACTGTTGATGATTCAATCATGATTCAGAGACTTATTTATATTGCTGGAATTTTAGACACCATGATCCCATGAAGTGTGACAGTTGATGGAATCAAGGAGTGGGGAAGTGGAGATCGTGTTTGAAACCAGTTGCTCAACGTGTGGAGACTTGGTCGATTTTTCACCCACTACCTCGTGAATTCCTTCAACTGATTGCACAACTTGCTCACATTCCATCGCGTGTTTGAACACACGTGCCGTAGACCGCCAGACCAAAACCCTAAGTGATATCTCCCCAAAGTGACACGATTGACGTCTCGTGGTATGTTAGTCGATTGATGACTTCGTGGTTTGATGGGACGATGAGTCCATGTAGTTGCTGAGTTGAACATGATGTTCTAAAACTCATGAGTTGAACATGTCATGAGACAGAGGTAAAGTTCTTACGATGAAGTGAGCAAGTATTGCTCATTCGATGGATCGTTGAATATTGATTGTTGAACCAAAATTCCTTGGCTTGAGCAAATATTTATCATCTGAGCAAGCGTTGCTCATGTGATGAATTGTTGAATATTTGGTCGTCTGAGTATGTGTTGCTCATCTGATGGATTATTGGCAGCGTACCAAAAATATTAATTAGAATACCGGTTGTTTAACCGAGCATAATTAATAAAATTAATGACCATGTGGTCGTCATAAAATTATTAAGGATGGAATCTGGAATGATGATCCTTGGATTCAGAAACCCTAATTTGATCAATTGATGATCAATTCATGGTTCGTCAGAATTTTAACCATGGGACGAAGGAGAGAGCGACTACATGGGACCGTGGATCAACCATGTAGTGTCCATATTCTCACGTGAGCAAATACGAAGAACTCCTGAAGAGTTGACGATTTGTTGGTGGAAGAATGATTAAATGTTGGCTTAATCATTTATTCAAAAATGCTCCTCTGAGCCTTAGGTGAAAAAAGCTAATTAATTTTGACAAGGCGAGGGACCGACCATGGAGTCATGAAACCAGCCCTGGGTTGTCACGTGACCTCCTGACGATCACTTCATGAAAATCCAAAGTGTTTGGAAGAGTTTTGGACCTAATACGAGCAATTGTGCAAATTAGGTCAAAACTGTGAAAATTGATGGGACCGGCTTCCGTGAGCTCTTGGTCGGTCAAGATAGCGTGCTCGTGTCCCCAAGGCGTCCGCGTCTCAGTCCTGAGAATTCTGATATTTTCTGGCGTGCAATTGAGCATCCATTCGAGAACTTATGCCAAAATTAGGGTTTCGACGAAACTGAGGAAAACACCATGAGATGACGAAAAATAATTATAAAATAAGGAATGAGGAGGCGTGGGACCGCCGTGGTCAAGGCATGGTCGTCCGGTCGTGACCACGGTCCCGTGGTGCCTTTTCCTTAATTTTATAATATTTTGATGATTTTATGAAAAATTCATGAATTTTGAGAATTTTGATGAATTTTGGGAGTTTCCATGAATTGAAGGAGTTTTCATGAGTTCAAGGAAGAAAAAAATATTAAAATAATAAAACAAGGGCGTGTGGGACCGTGGAAGGCATGGCCGGCCGGCTAGGGCCCAGTCCCACGAGTTTCCCTAATTTTATAATGATTTTATGAAAAATTCATGAATTTTGAGAGATTTGATGAATTTAGGGAATTTTTCCTAATTTGTGAGAAATACCATGAAATCAAGGAATTTGATGAATTCAAGGAAAACTAATAATAAAATAATAAAACAAAGGGGCGTGTGGGACAGGCTAGGGCATGGCCGGCCGTCCAAGGCCCGGTCCCACAAGTTTTCATAATTTATATTATTTTATTATTATTTGATGATTTGTGCAAAAATACCATGAAATCAATGAGTTTTTTCATGAAATTAGAGAAATAATAATAATAATAAAATAATAAGGAACCGTGGGTGTGGGGCCGGTTGGGACCAAGGCATGGCCGGTTGGACAATGGTCACGCCCCACACTCCTTTCCTTAATTTTATATTATTTTTTATGGATTTATGGAAGTACCATGAAACCGAGGAGTTTCCTCGAGACGAATGAGATTTGATAAAATGAGAGGATTTTCATCAAATCATGGAAAATAATAAAAATGCATTAAAAATACAAAACTGGCGTGGGATTGACCACGACACGGTCGGTCGGTGGTGTTTCCGTGCTCCAAGCACCCTGGTCAATATTTTTAATTATTTATTATTTTCTTCTCTATTTTGCATAGGTTCATCGTTTTGTTGTATTTTTGAAATACTCGTTCGTGCGATGACTGTTAGTGTATCATCGTTGAATACACCTTCACCATTCGAATCGGGGCTTACTTAGAGGTAGCTCAGACGCCCGGTTGTTGATTATTTATTACTAATTGTGGAATTCAGTGGAGAATAATTCACAAAACTGAGTAATAAGATGTTTATTATTAATTCATAGGATCAGCTGAGGATTCGACTACGAATTCAAAATAATAAAGTGAGCATTACCATTCCATGGGATCGTAGATTCGACCATAGAATTGGAGTAATTAAGGTTTATCTATTACCATTTATGAGACCAGTTGTGGATTCGATCATGAAATCGGAGTAATGAGATAATATAGTTATTGCTATTCTATGAGGTCAAGCTGTGGATTCGATCATAGAATCAGAACAATTGTTATTGCCATTCCATGGGACCAGTTGTGGATTCGACCATGGAATAGGAGCAATATTATATTATTCCAGGAATTCAGTAGTGAATGTCACGGCAGAATCAATCTTAATTAGGAATAATTAACTTTGTGGCTCTATACTAGCAGAGCAAGCTGTCTAGGAGCATTAATTATCCCGATATGAGCTTGTCGGTAAGTCATATCCTTTATATAGTCAGGGTAAACTCGTTGTTTGTTCCTGAAGATGTTATCCCTCTATACTAGCAGAGCAAGCTGTCTAGGAGCTGTCCATTTCGTGATGCTATATAAAAATAATCACTGAAAGTATTCAGTATTCATGAGATATGTCGTTTTCCAGTCGTGAGACTACATATCTACATGTACTCTGAGAGAAAGTACTCTCCGTTGAGAATTCGATGAGAGACTCGTGTATCGATACTCACGTCTTATTGCTGAATCGGAGTTTCGTATAATTATGAGTTTACGAATTTAGCCTTTGTCGAAAATCCACCATCTACATTAAGTCTCCTGCTTACTGAGGAAAGTTGTGTTCCTTAGTCAGCATTAAATGGTGATTTTCCGGTGATAAATAATAATACAAGTAATTGAACTTAGTCGTAAGTTGAGACGTTACCGGATTTAGAGAGCATGAGCAAACCACGACTTGATGAAGGCTTCAATGTCATGATTTGAGCATCGTTTGATGAGCATAAATTGGTGTTGAACCGTTGGTTTGGATGACGAGTCCGTGGTCGGTTAGGATTCGCGGGTCGGGCCCAATAAGGAAATCCTTAGAAAATTAGGTTTTGGAAATGAAATTGATATAAAAGGGATTAATACTTTTTTTTTTCCTTCACAAACGGCCAGCACCTTCATCACCTCTCCATCACCTTCACGTCAGCAGCGAGTGGAGGAAATTTTTTTGCCGGAGCTTCGCCGCCGTCCGACCGCCGCCGCCGGCCAACTTCCGGCCGATTCACCCAGGTGCGTTTCTTTTTTTTTGCTGATGTTTATGATCTTCATGAGTTGTTCATGCTTTGATTATGATGAAGTTATATACATGTGTGTATATTAGTGTGAGTTTTATGAAAAAACCTTCGTTTTTTGAAAACGTATGTTCGTTCGATAGTTTTGAAAACTAACTATAATCCCTGATTTAGGAGAGATTTTTTTTAATATGAACCTAGATCCAGTGATAAAACTTAGTGTATGATCTTTCATGTATACCAAGGTTTCATCATAAAAGAAGTGAATTTTCATGAAATCGGAATAATCCTTCGTTTTAAAGACAAATAATGATGACACGAAGGAAAATATGTATGATGAACTTGTGTCCAGTGATAAAATTTTGCTTATGAGTTTTCATGTAAATACAAAACTTTATCATATGTATGAGATGTGAGCTTTCACAATATTTTTTGAAATAAACCTTCATTTTAAAGACAAATAACGACGATACGAAGGAAAAATAATAAATTTTTTTTATCATATATTGTGCAAAATAAGATGATATATTTTATTTTCATGAGTTTGTTTTCATTAAATAAAATCCTTGAGAGTTTATGTATGCAAGTTGCATTTATTGCTGCTTTTTCGAAAAAAACCCAGAAACGTGGGTTTTGAGGAACCTTCGAAGATAGACAATATATTTATGATGAAATATTTTATTGTTGTACACTTCATAGGTCAGTTGTGTGAATTTTCACATTATGAAAATTGTGTCCGTGATTTCATGAAAAATCAGTTTCGGAAATTAAATAAAGTTTCGTTCGTTTTCGCAGTTTTCGAAGAGACGAACGATTTTGGGGTGTTAACTCTAGCGTTAATATCACTATTGTTAATGGAAGTATAAAAGGTAAGAGTTAAGAGTTTCCATTTTTTCTGATGTTGGTTTGTTTACATGGTAGTAATCTTTGATATTCCAGTTCCAGAAAATGTCGACCAACAGTAACAGCAATTACGATTACTGGTATTCCTCTTCTTCCTCTGGCTCTTCTGATGAGGATTCAGACGCTCCTGTAGCGAAATCGAAGGCTAGGGTTACCCAGAAAGGGGCGAAGCCTAATGTTCCTTTGGATAAGCGAAGAGTCTCTTTTGCTGAACTCGAAAAGAAAAGAGCTGAAGACAAAAAGGAGGATGCCCGTCAACGTGAAAAAGATCGCACCCGTCGTAAGAGACAGAGGGTTGAGGAGAAGCGTCAATTCTTGGATGGGGTGTCTTCTGATTCTGATGCTGATGCTTCTGAAGGAGAGATCGCATGGGAACCATCCGAGCGTTACATTAAGCCTGATCGATATGAAAGAGAGCATCAGAGGACGATGAAGAAAATTGAAGCTGAAGCTGCAGCAGAAGATAATTCGGATTCAGATGATGATGTTATCTTCCGTCCACCGGACTTCACCAATGACCCTGATAGTGACTCTGAAGAAGATGATTCCGAGAAGGAAAGTGACGATGAAGCTGACAATTCGGATGAGTCCGACGAGTAGTTTTACTTCCATCTTCTTGTAGATGGTAGAGCATTCCCTTTTTAGTCTTCATAGTAGATATCTTTCTCTTGACTGTTTAAACGACTTTACTTCAATTAGACTTTTCTTCTGAATGATGAACATTTAGTTAACGTCGATTTCTTCTAATCCATGACATGGACCGATGCCCATATATCCAAATTCATTATGACTTGTCGATTTTCATGAGAAGTAACATGACACACGGTCGAGAATTCATGACGTGTACAAGGCGCGTGGCCTATCCTTTGACTCGTGATGTTCAGTCCCCAGTGTGTTATTTTCCTCCGTGTCTCCGGTATCGATCTTTGAAGTCTAGGGTTACAGTGGAACTCGTAACTGAGTTGACTACATAACTATCGCCTGATATATATATATATATCCTCAAGACTCCAAATCTATGATCCACGCAAATATTTCTTCCATTCCTGAGTCAGTTTCATCGTGCAGAGAAGTTTTGATCCTACCTCCTTGCCGTCATGTTAAGCAATAGCATTTCTTATCAAGATGATCTTCAGTCGAAGCGCGAAATAGCATCGTCTATCTTAGTAAGTTGTGCTCTTCTTATTCTTCTCCTTTCTTGTCTCTGTTCAATCGAGATTGTTTATCACAAGAGAATGATTTGTCGTAGGACTGTAAGAAGAATGCCACTCTTCATAATGCAAGGCCTAAGCGGACTGTTAGAGCTCCTACCCAGTATGGATCGGTTCGTCCTGAAGCTGGATCCTCTGTAAGTAAACCTATGACTCTTGAGATTATACTGAGTCCCGGGATTAACACTCCTTCATTTCATCGTAGGCGGATGTCCGTGTCGTCGTCGATGATAGACGAAGAAAGAGTGGAAAGTCTGTGACCGTGGTTGAGGTTGAGGAAAGCAGTAACCAGGCATGTGAAGATTCTGTAGGATCCGTGGAGACCGAAGACGGTATCCATGCTCGTGAATACCCAACCGCTGGACTTTTATTCGAAGCCCCATTGATTAATACCTTCTCAGACAATGAAATGGTCGACGGATTCGTGGTTCCCAAATGTCATGTATCTCTGTACACCAATATCTGGAAGAAGTATGGTCACATTGCCACCACAGAAATGTGGAAAGGTTTTCTTCCAACCCTTTTAACCACGGTAGCGGGGTTATTGCCGATCATCGAGGAAATGAATCAGATGCACTTGCGAGACGTCAAAAACCATGAGCTGCACCAATGGGATGAAATGATCTCGAATTATGAGATATTGCGATTCAATGAAAGCTGGCTCCGTCGTCGTCTTGAGATAATCAAGGTTCATAAGGAAGCAGAGGCTGCTGATGCAATTTCCATGAATGCAGCTTTACTGGATGAGGAGAGGATACTGGCTCTGGATTCGGCAAGGGTTGAGAAAGCAGTCGAAGACTTGAAGGCAAAGACCAAGATTTTTCAGAAGAAGCTTAACGAGGCTTCTTACAAGGATTATCCGTTGCTAGATGGTTTGCTCTGAGTGAGCATTTGTGGTTGTTGTTTTTTTTTTTGAATAAATCTGAGTTTCTAGTTAGGTGAAACAGTTGATCATGGTATGAACGAATTTTTCTCATTTACGAAATGTTTAATGAACAAAGGAGCATTCGTATGCTCTTTGGAAGAATGAAATTACATTTCTGAAAATGATTGAAATGGTGAAGAGGTAGTTTGTTTCATGGATCAAGCATAATAAGCTTTGATCCATTTGCCATTGATGATGTTTCCTTCCTTTCCTCCATTGATTGCTAAAATTTTATAGTATCCGCTAGACACTGCTTTGATAACAACATATGGCCCTTCCCATTTATGAGAGAACTTAGGAGCGTATATGTCTTGTTGAATGTGCTTTGCCGTCTTTAATACCAAATCTCCTACTTGAAATGTTCGAGGTCTTACCATTTTGTTGTAGGCTCTGGAGGTCCTCTGTTTGTAAGCTTCCACATATTTTTCCACCTTGGTCCTCCTTGATTCCAGCATATCTAGATCAGCGATTCTTGATCTGGAAATTTCGGCCTCATCCCATTGTACACCACTAGACGCTGAAATCCTGGCTGAGGGAACCTTGATTTCTGCTGGAAGTATGTCATCGGCTCCATAGACAAGGGAATATGGCGAAGTACCGATCGAGCTCCTTGGTGCAGTTCTGTAAGCCCATAGAGACATGGGTAATTGCTCATGCCATGATCGAGGATTGTCATGAATCGTCCGACTGATAATCCTGACCAAAGTCTTGTTGGTACTTTCCGCTTGACCATTTCCTTGTGGATAGTAAGGCGTGGAGAAGATTTGATTGATCCCATATTTATTGAGAAGATTCTCAACATCTTGATTGGAAAAAAGAGTTCTGTTATCTGTGATGATATGCTTAGAAACTATGAATCTGCATATTATGTGCTCTTTGATGAAGGCGGCAATCGTAACTCCAGTGGTGCTTCGAAGAGGAATGGCTTCGACCCACTTGGTGAAGTACTCTGTCACATTGATGATGTATTCATGTTGTTTTGAAGATGCTGGATTGATCTTCCCAATGATATCTAGTCCCCGGCTGTAGAAAGGCCACGGACTATTCACTGAATTCAATGGGAGACAAGGAGTGTGGATGAGATTACCATGAGTTTGGCATTGGTGACACCTCTGAACGTGTGCGGCTGCATCATCTTCCATGGTTGGCCAATAATATTTCTCATGAATTTGAAGAAATAGTTTCTTCTTTCCTTGATGTTCTCCATCACGTACTTCCTTCAGGATTGTAGGGATTTCATGTTCGACTAAGCACCTTAGTAAATTTCCACCAAAGCTTTGGTGGTATAAGATCTCATCGAGATGGAAAAATCTCTTAGCTTTCTGAATGAGTTTGACTGCTTGCTTCTTTTCCAGTGGTAGTTAGTTTTCCCGGAGGTATTTGATGTAAGGCTCCCTCCAGTCCCCAGTGTAGTGGATTGTCAAAACCTCTAAGTGATGAGGAGGTGTTTGGAAATCAGGGAAAGATCCATGTAAAGCTCTCGATTGAGTCTCCATGGATGGCCAGTAGTACCCCATTCTTTGAAGCTTTATGTAAAGTGTTACCACTAACGTTTGCCCACAGACTTCCTCATGTATGCGCTTGAGCTGTTCTTCCGCTTCGTTGCTCCCAAGACATCGTGATAGAGATCCATCATGGTTTCGATAGTATAGCCCTCCATGAAGCAAGAAGTAGTTTTTCAATTCCTTGAGGCTGACTTGGCCTTCTGAAATAGAGCTGCTCAATTCATGAATGATGGGTGCTCGCCAATCGTTCGCTGGAATGTCTTCGATCTGAGTGAGCCAAGTTGATGATACCGTACGTCTCTATACAGTGATCGTTTTCTGTGCTCCTTCGAATTGCAGCTTGGAGGCGAGAGTTTCTAGGAAATCAGCATGCCTGTTGTTAGCCCGTCCAGTATGGACGATCGTTGCATCAGCAAAATAGGTCAACAGTCGCTGAGCTTCGGTTCTGAATGGAGCAAGTGTGATTTCTGTGAGAGAATACGTTCCATTCATCTGGTTGACCAATAATTTTGAATCTCCCCTTATCTCGAGGTGTGTTTCTCCTGCTTGCTTGGCCAAGGATAATCCTAATAGGAAGGCTTCATATTCCGCTGAGTTGTTGGTGCAGTGGAAATCCAACTTGAATGAATGTGAGAAAACTTCACCATATGGAGACACCAACACTATGCCCGCTCCTCCGGTGTAACTACTAGGGGTGGCAGATCCATCAAAGTATAGAAGCCATGTTTCTTCCTTGATGACCAAGATGTCTGGGAATTCGCCGGGTACTTCTTCATGTAGTGTTGTTGTGTCTTCCCCTGGAAAAGCGGCGAGCAAGTCTGCGACCGCTTGACCTTTGATAGCTTTAGGCGGCGTGCAAGCTATGTCAAATTCTGACATCTGGAGTATCCACTTCGCTGGTCTTCCTATCAAGGCTGGCTTTGATAGCAAGAACTTTATGGGATCAGCTTTGGAGATGAGTACGACCTTGTTAGATAGTAAGTAATGTCTGAACTTTTGGATTGCATGTACTAATGCCAGGGATTCCCTTTCGACCTTTGGGTATCGGAGTTGAGCATCTCTCATTGTGCGGCTGAAGTAGTAAATCGGTCGTTCGACGCCTTCGTCATCTTCCTGAGCAAGGAGTCCGCCGACGGAGACGTCACTGGAGGTTGTGTAAAGAATCAAAGCTCGTCCCTGCACTGGAGACCTCATGACGGCCGGTGACAGTAATATTTGTTGTATTTTATGGAAAGCTTCTTGTTGAACAACTGTCCAGGTGAAGCTTGCTCCTTTCTTCAGCAGAGGCGTGAACAAAGCAATGAGTTGAGCCAATCCAGGAATGAAGCGTCGAATATAATTTACCTTGACCATAAAGCTCTGTAGTTCCTTCACGGTACGTGGAGGAGGCATGGTGGTAATAGCTTTTGCCTTGTCGGGGTCGACTTTGATACCTTCAGCCGTGACCAGGAATCCTAAGAATTTTCCGGAAGAAACTCCGAATGCGCACTTTAAAGGATTCATTTTTAATTTGTATTCTCTGCGCCTTTCGAACACCTACCTTAGAACTTCGAGATGAGATGCTCGAGTCTTCGATTTTACCACTACATCATCAACATAGTCTTCTACTTGCTTGTGCATCATGTCGTGGAATATGGCAGTCATGGATCGTTGATAGGTGGCACCAGCATTCTTTAATCCAAAGGGCATCACGGTGTAGTGAAAATTCCAAATGGGAGTACGGAACGCAGTCTTGTTGGTGTCATGTTCATACATCTTGATCTGGTTGTACCCACTATAGCCGTCCATAAATGAGAACATACCGTGACCGTTGGTTGCATCGACGAGCATGTCAATGTTGGGTAGAGGAAAATCATCCTTCGAACAACATTTATTCAAGTTTCTGAAGTCGACACAACATCTGATTTGACCATTTTTCTTCTTAACAGGTACCACATTTGCTAGCCACGTTGGATGAAGAATAGGTTTGATGAACCCTGCTGCCAACAATTTCTGGATTTCGACCTTGATTTGCTCCTCGACTTCGTGTCTAAATTGTCTGGGCGGTTGTTTGACAGCTTTGGAACCAGGGACGATGTGCAGGTGATGGGTGACGAGTTTGTCATCCAGACCCGACATTTCTTCGTACGTCCAGGCGAAGACATCTTGATATTCTTTTAATAATTTCACCAGCTCGGTCCGCTCCTCTGGTGATAGCGCTGAACTGATCAGGATTGGCCTTGGATCGTCTTCAGCCCCAATGTTGATTGTTTCAAGATCGTCAGTGGTAGAGTCAGTGCCGTCCTGTAGTTGTCGTGGGGCATCTTGGACTTCTTCAAGTGATTGCTCACTATGACACGATTCTTCATGGTAGGGAGACTTTTCATCGTTCTCCCCGATTAATTGCTAATCTTTCCGTCGGCGATAAATGGCTCTCCCTTCTACGTCTCGATCGGTCGTGAAGTTTGTCCATGGAGTTGAGACTTGATCATTATAGCGTTTAGTCGGTGTAGTAGGTGACTTGATCACTTTAGCAGCTGAGGATGACGGATCGTTATCATCCTTCTCAATAGTCTTCCAGCTTGGAAGTGGAGTACTGTGAATCCTGCTTGGAGGTTCCGGGATGCCTTTTTGAGATTCAAGGAATTCAGTATCATAGACAGGAGCATAAGGAGATGATGAATCCGGAATGCGAACGATCTTGTTGTCGAGCAGGGCCTTCATGCATTGATGGTATGTTGAAGGAACCACCTTATTATCATGGAGCCATGGGCGTCCCAGTATTATATGGTAGTCAGGTTCTTGCTCGATCACATGAAACTTCGCTTTCGATCGAATCGTCCCCACCCTCAAATCTATGTATGCATATCCATATGTATGGCTTTGACTTCCTTCAAATCCTGTCATTATGATGGGATAGCGAACGATTTTACCTTGTGGGAACCTGGCCATCCTGAGAGTCTTCATGGTGACAATGTTGGTAGAAGCACCGGTGTCAACAAGAGCGCTTCTAAATTCGGTGCCTTTGATGAAACCAGTGACATATAATGCTCGATTGTGTCCTTCATCCGTCATGCGATCTTCTTCTCCAAAATAGATGTTGTCGATCGAATGCTCAGGCACTAGGGAGACTTCTTCAACTGATGGTGTTGGTGGCGTTATTTGCACGCTGAATGATATTTGGTTGAGTGCTGAAAATGTGTACGTGCGCTGATCCCTGGAGAAGTGCAGGAGTTCACATAGATTTACGATCAAATGTATGACCTCTTGTTCCACCGGCTTCTCGTATGTGGTAAAGCTGTTGATTCGAGGGTCAGATGACGCTTCAGTCCCCGGTGTTGAGACTTCTGGAACGGAGGTACCGCCTAACTCGGATGTTAATTTGATGAGAAAGTCGAGGATGTGGTTTATCGCCTCCTTCATCAGGTCCATGTTCCTGGTATGGACCTCTAGGATTTGAGCCAACTCTGCCAAAGTCGGTATCCCTCTGCCTTCCATGCCACCAGGTGTAACATGAGGAATGTTGCCGTTTGAAATATTCTGATCTAAATTAGTTGAATTAGTCCTAATACCAACACTCTTGTGATATTGTTAGATTTCAACTGAGAGATTAATCTCCCACTGTGGTCGCCAATCTATAGATGGGGAAAACGATTTGCTGGTTTTTAAGGAATTGAGGAGACGACCGTACGGAGGAGACTCCTCGAACCGAGCGAAATGTTAAACCTCACACAGATGCACCGCTACAAAGGGGGTGCTTTAGATTCGAGAGATCAATCTGTAGTACTCCGGCCTAAATCAAGACAATGACCGTTCCAGAGTAAATTCGGTCACAAGAGAGGATGGGTTGATCTGTAGGAGGGAAGCTGAGAAATGTGTGAGATCAATGGTAATCGAGATTGTGGGTGTGTGAATTCTGAATATGATAAGCTCTGAATGATTGAAATTGCTCAATTGATGAGTTGATGATCTCGTGTTGTCGATGAGACGTGAGATTGATGATACTGTTGATGATTCAATCATGATTCAGAGACTTATTTATATTGCTGGAATTTTAGACACCATGATCCCATGAAGTGTGACAGTTGATGGAATCAAGGAGTGGGGAAGTGGATATCGTGTTTGAAACCATTTGCTCAACGTGTGGAGACTTGGTCGATTTTCCACCTACTACCTCGTGAATTCCTTCAACTGATTGCACGACTTGCTCACACTCCATCGTGTGTTTGAACACACGTGTCGTAGACCGCCAGACCAAAACCCTAAGTGATATCCCCCCAAAGTGACACGATTGATGTCTCGTGGTATGTTAGTCGATTGATGACTTCGTGGTTTGATGGGACGATGAGTCCATGTAGTTGCTGAGTTGAACATGTCATGAGACAGAGGTAAAGTTCTTACGATGAAGTGAGCAAGTATTGCTCATTCGATGGATCGTTGAATATTGATTGTTGAACCAACATTCCTTGGTTTGAGCAAATATTTATCATCTGAGCAAGCGTTGCTCATGTGATGAATTGTTGAATATTTGGTCGTCTGAGTATGTGTTGCTCATCTGATGGATTATTGGCAGCGTACCAAAAATATTAATTAGAATACTGGTCGTTGAACCGAGCATAATTAATAAAATTAATGACCATGAGGTCGTCGTAAAATTATTAAGGCTGGAATCTGGAATGATGATCCTTGGATTCAGAAACCCTAATTTGATCAATTGATAATCAATTCATGGTTCGTCAGAATTTTAACCATGGGACGAAGGAGGGAATGACTACATGGGACCGTGGATCAACCATGTAGTGTCCATATGCTCATGTGATCAAATACGAAGAACTCCTAAAGAGTTGACGATTTGTTGGTGGAAGAATGATTAAATGCTGGCTTAATCATTTATTCAAAAATGCTCGTCTGAGCCTTAGGTGAGAAAACCTAATTAATTATGACAAGGCGAGGGACCGACCATGGAGTCATGAAACTAGCCCTGGGTTGTCACGTGACCTCCTGACGATCACTTCATGAAAATCCAAAGTGTTTGGATGAGTTTTGGACCTAATACGAGCAATTGTGCAAATTAGGTCAAAACTGTGAAAATTGATGGGACCGGCTTCCGTGAGACAAAGAGCCAATCTTGGTCGGTCAATATAGCGTTCTCGTGTCCCCAAGGTGTCCGCGTCTCAGTCCTGAGAATTTTGATATTTTCTGGCATGCAATTGAGCATCCATTCGAGAAAATATGCCAAAATTAGGGTTTCGACGAAACTGAGGAAAACACCATGAGATGATGAAAAATAATTATAAAATAAGGAATGAGGAGGCGTGGGACCGCCGTGGTCAAGGCATGGTCGGCTGGTCGTGACCACGGTCCCGTGGTGCCTTTTCCTTAATTTTATAATATTTTGATGATTTTATGAAAAATTCATGAATTTTGGGAGTTTCCATGAATTGAAGGAGTTTTCATGAGTTCAAGGAAGCAAAAATATTAAAATAATAAAACAAGGGCGCGTGGGACCGTGGAAGGCATGGCCGGCCGGCTAGGGCCTGGTCCCACGAGTTTCCCTAATTTTATAATGATTTTATGAAAAATTCATGAATTTTGAGAGATTTGATGAATTTAGGGAATTTTTCCTAATTTGAGAGAAATACCATGAAATCCAGGAATTTGATGAATTCAAGGAAAACTAATAATAAAATAATAAACCAAAGGGGCGTGCGGGACCTGCTAGGCATGGCCGGCCGGCCAAGGCCCGATCCCACAAGTTTTCATAATTTATATTATTTTATTATTATTTGATGATTTGTGCAAAAATACCATGAAATCAAGGAGTTTTTTCATGAAATTAGAGAAATAATAATAATAATAATAATAAAATAATAAAGAACCGTGGGTGTGGGGTTGGTTGGGACCAAGGCATGGCCGGTTGGCCAATGATCACGCCCCGCACTCCTTTCCTTAATTTTATATTATTTTTTATGGATTTATGGAAGTACCATGAAACCGAGGAGTTTCCTCGAGACGAAGGAGATTTGATAAAATGAGAGGATTTTCATCAAATCATGGAAAATAATAAAAATGCATTAAAAATATAAAACTGGCGTGGGATTGACCACGACACGGTCGGTCGGTCGTGTGTCCATGCTCCCAGCACCCTGGTCAATATTTTGAATTATTTATTATTTTCTTCTCTATTTTGCATAGGTTCATCGTTTTGTTGTATTTTTGAAATACTCGTTCGTGCGGTGACTGTTAGTGTATCATCGTTGAATACATCTTCACCATTCGAATAGGGGCTTACTTAGAGGTAGCTCAGACGCCCGGTTGTTGATTATTTATTACTAATTGTGGAATTCAGTGGAGAATAATTCACAAAACTGAGTAATAAGATGTTTATTATTAATTCATAGGATCAGCTGAGGATTCGACTACGAATTCAGAATAATAAAGTGAGCATTACCATTCCATGGGATCGTATATTCGACCATAGAATCGGAGCAATTAAGGTTTATCTATTACCATTTATGAGACCAGTTGTGGATTCGATCATGAAATCAGAGTAATGAGATAATATAGTTATTGCTATTCTATGAGATCAAGCTGTGGATTCGATCATAGAATCAGAACAATTGTTATTGCCACTCCATGGGACCAGTTGTGGATTCGACCATGGAATAGGAGCAATAATAGATTATTCCGGGAATTCAGTAGTGGATGTCACGGCAGAATCAATCTTAATTAGGAATAATTAACTTTGTGGCTCTATACTAGCAGAGCAAGCTTTCTATGAGCATTAATTATCCTGATATGAGCTTGTCGGTAAGTCATATCCTTTAGGGTAAACTCGTTGTTTGTTCCTGAAGATGTTATCGCTCTATACTAGCAGAGCAAGCTGTCTAGGAGCTGTCCATCTCGTGATGCTATATAGAAATAATCACTGACAGTATTCAGTATTCATGAGATATGCCGTTGTCCATCCGTGAGACTACATATCCACATGTACTCTGAGAGAAAGTACTCTCCGTTGAGAATTCCATGAGAGACTCGTGTCTCGAAACTCATGTCCGATTGCTGAATCAGAGTTTCGTATAATTATGAGTTTACGAATTTAGCCTTTGTCGAAAATCCACCATCTACAGAACCATGAATTGATCATCAATTGATCAAATTAGGGTTTCTGAATCCAAGGATCATCATTCCAGATTCCAACCTTAATAATTTTACGACGGCCTCATGGTCATTAATTTTATTAATTGTGCTCGGTTCAACGACCAGTATTCTAATTAATATTTTTGGTATGTTGCCAATAATCCATCCGATGAGCAACACATGCTCAGACAATCAAATATTCAACAATTCATCACATGAGCAACACTTGCTCAGATGATAAATATTGCTCAAACCAAGGAATATTGTTTCAACAATCAATATTCAATGATCCATCGAATGAGCAACACTTGCTCACTTCATCGTAAGAATTATACCTCTGTCTCATGGCATGTTCAATTCATGAGTTTCAGAACATCATGTTCGACACTCAGCAACTACATGGACTCATCGTCCGATCAAACCACGAAGTCATCAATTGACTAACAAACCACGAGACGTCAATCGTGTCACTTGGGGGTATCACTTAGGGTTTTGGTCTGGCGGTCTACGGCACGTGTGTTCAAACACACGATGGAATGTGAGCAAGTCGTGCAATCAGTTGAAGGAATTCACGAGGTAGTGGGTGGAAAATCGACCAAGTCTCCACACGTTGAGCAACTGGTTTCAAACACGATCTCCACTTCCCCACTCCTTGATTCCATCAACTTTCACACTTCATGGAATCATGGTGTCTACAATTCCAGCAATATAAATAAGTCTCTGAATCATGATTGAATCATCGGCATCAACAGTATCATTAATCTCACGTCTCATCGACAACACGAGATCATCAACTCATCAATTGAGCAACTACTCTCAATTGAGCAATTTCAATCATTCAGAGCTTATCATATTCAGAATTCACACACCCATAATCTTTGATTACCATTGATTCTATACATTTCCCAGCTTCCCTCCTACAGATCAACCCATCGTCTCTTGTGACCGAATTTACTCTGGAACGGTCATTGTCTTGATTTAGGCCGGAGTACTACAAATTGATCTCTCGAATCTAAAGCACCCCCTTTGCAGCGGTGCATCTGTGTGAGGTTTAACATTTCGCTCGGTTCGAGGAGTCTCCTCCGTACGGTCGTCTCCTCAATTCCTTAAAAACCAGCAAATCGTTTTTCCCCATCTACAGATTGGCGACCACAGTGGGAGATCATTCTCTCGGTTGCAATCTCAATTCCGCAAGATGGTCGGTCTTAGGTATGGTTCAGTTACCAATTCGGGTTCAACACCCAACTCTAACATTGCAAGTCCTAGTGGTACTCCCAGCAAGTATTACTCCTATTAACGTTACAGGCTCTAGTGGTAGCGCTAAAACCACTCCTCTGGCCAGTAATATCACGTCACATGTTACTATCACTCCTCCAAGCACTGGTGCTCCAGAGATCGCCCCTGCAAGTGACGACACTGGCGCCATCAACAATCCACTTTTCAGTTGGTCTCCTGAAGAAACCAGAGGAAATCAGCTTGATCTCATGAAGGTTCAGACTGACGTGGATGCAACATAGAAAGAGTTGTATGCTTATCTCAAAACTCTCACAGATAAGTTTGCGTCTGAACGAACTCAGCCTCCGCGCGAAAAAGGGGAAGCTAAAGAAACATCTTCAACTGCTGATCCTGAAATCTCTCCAATCCATGTTGTACAAGATGAAGAATTCCGCAAAGTTGCAGATGACTCTCCAGCAAAGGAACTTGCAGGCTTCATCGCTCGTGAGGACCTGGAACGCTTCATGGAGGACCGAGGAAAAGACAAAGCATCATCTGTTCATCGTTATCAACCTTCATACCCCTGTTGCTACGCAAATACTTTCTTTCCCGAAGGGTTACACTTCCCCAACGTTCGGACTATATAACGGAACATGGAGCGCTCGAGAACACGTCTCTCGATCCCTGGAGGCACTAGGAGAGCATGAACAAAACGAAATGATCCCAATCTACAGAGCCTTTCTCTGCGACTCCAGACTCTCTCAGAACTTCATGAAACAGCCAAACGATCAGCGACTACTACACCTGCTTTGCTGAGCAAAGTCTACAAGGTTGAGGAACCTCGGAGCAGCCGATGCCTGATCAATAAACAATACAATGTCCAACCTTCCATGAACGTTATTGCTCAAGTAAAAGGAAATCTCCTGCTCAAACATGAGACATCCAACACCTCATCCTACAAAAGCATCAAGAAAGGATAACCAATCTTACACAAACCTCGATCCTGCATTAACGAACGGGGAGATGATCAGACATACTCAAACTTATCATGAAGCAGTGATCGAGTTACTAGAAGTCTGGGTTCAAGATGGTGCAATCAAATCGCTGCTCATCATAGAAAGCCAACTGAAGAAAAATGAAGAAACCCATGTACTGTCACCTTCATAGATTCATCAAATGATCCAACAAGTAACTGCAATATTTTGAAGCAAATTTTCAAAGAGAAGGTTGATCCACAATAGCTTCAACGAGGGACTGAAGGAGTACACAAGAGTCCTCTCCCAATCAGAAGCTTTACACTCTCTCTGAACAACCTATCAAAGAGGCAGTTCAATCCTGGCCGAACGTGAATTGCTCTATCTGTCGAAGGCACGAAGGAGAGACATGTTCACAGCACTGAACACATCATGTCAAGAAGTCCATTCCGAAAATACTTCTTGAGCCTCCATCCACGGACTAAGAGGTGTACGACTGGGGACTGCTTACCACAATCAATCTCAGAAGAAACGAATTGGGAAGAACGTTGATCGATGCTGACACCGCCATCAACAACATTCCACTGAAAACCATCGGATCCACATGCATCACTCGACAAGAAGATACTCATGCTCCATCTCAATCAAAGACCTTGAAGGAGCGCTCGGAAATACTTATGGCTACATCATTCTCAAAGTGAACATAAGTTCAACCTGGACAGAAACCAAGTTTCACATAATCAGGAAGATCCAGGATATGACACGTCCTTCAGAAGAGCGTGGATCCACGCTGAAAAGATGGGTACTTACAAAGCGCCTTTGATTACATATCTCTCCAACAAAGAAAGTTCTGATCCAGAAGATTTGACGGACATTCCATCATCAGAGCACTTGGAGGAATTTCGAACTTTGACGATATTGAAGCAAGAACCTGCAAAAGATGCATAGACATTCATCAAGAGGTTCCACACTCAGGAAAGTCTCATTCCTCCCGTGTCTACGTCATTTATTTCCTCACATGCTATGTAGCATGGGGACTTAATTCTGCTAGCAACTCTGCAAGACGTTATGAATGGTAACTTCACCGCATTAGTATTTTACCAAGTGGTTGAATCTGACATTTCTCTGAATCGATCACTGAGACGTTCATTGCTGAGATGATGTCCAAACATGGCAAAGAACACTTTGGGAGTTTCTACATAGCCTTGCAGGAGCGTCCATGTGTGCCACAAAATTAAAAAGCTCTGAAATCTGCACAAGTGTTGAATCCCACTGCTGCAACGAAAGGAATGCTGAATTAACAGAAGAAAGTCGGGGCCCAGACGATCAAACCTAAGACATGCTCAAGGGGTATGACGCTTCAACGCTCAATCATCTAAGAAGCCTTCAAAATTGTACTCCCAATCAAAGAGTACACCTTCGATAATGGTTCCTCTGGCTTCAACACAAATATCTCGACACTGATTCAACACCAGCACGGCACTACATTCGATAAGTCTTCATTATCTCATTATAAGACTTCTGAAGCAGATGCAACATCATTCACACATGAATTTTACCAACTCCTTCAACATACACTGGGAAACCTGAGGTGATTCCGTGAAATTTCATCGACGGGACTTCTCTACATCACAAAACCCTACATGACTGAGGAACTTGTTCCCTTCACCGATCTAGAACGGAGATTTCTGCTGCTATCTTCCACAACAACGTGGATTCACTTACAAAGCCGCTTCACGATACAGTCATGCTTTCAAGAGCACTCAGGTTGAACTCCCAGTATACCGGATTCTCAACTCACTAACTAGTTCGTGAACGTAAAAGGCTCACTGGATGAAGGAACAAAAATTATATCTACAATCATAGTTCTATCCTTTTCGGTCTTTAGAGCAACTTCAACCATGGTATCAACATCAACAATAATCTCTAGAGGAACACCATCCATGATCTTAGCATCGACAAGGATATCTGGAGCATAATAATTCATGGTCTCAGCACCAACAACGGTCTGAGGAGAAACATCCTCAGGGCTTCATCAACTAATCATTCTCTGAAGTGTTACACATGAAGCGGACTTCTCTAAGAACCAATGATCAATATCAAGATGTGTAGACCTGATAACATGCTCACATGAAAGTCTTCCCAAAGCTGGCACGACAAGTGGGCATAATCCAAAGTCTCCTACAAGATGTTCTCATTGCCTCTACAAATGAGATACGACGTGCTCCGGGCCATGGGTTTGCAAAAACGTACCAATGGGTGAGGAATGGGACAATGCTTCCTCAACGAAAGATGTTCGTGTATGTCTCTTCTACAACATACCAAAAAGGCGCATCAATTGGACATACGAGCTGAAAGATTTGGCCTTCACCGTCAGGTCTACGAAATCTGAAATATTTGTACGGGATTACAAATTACGAATGCGCACGCTTCATTGGATCACCTCTGCAACTCAAAATTAGGTGATTCTTGTCTCATGAGATAACTCAATCTCTTATCTTCAAAAGTTGGGGTCAAGCATCAAAACCCGACGTCGTATGAGGTTCCTACAGCTTCCAGAGCGTACAACATGCAAGTAACAATTTTTAGACGGGATTCATAACTTCTACAGTCGATCGGTGTCTACCAGGTCTTTTCGCTAAGTTCTTTACAAGGTACCTCCAATTTCTACCACCTAGGTCTTTACATCAATTTTTCTACCCGGATCCTCTATCTAGGTCTTGTCAGAAGAAGGGAAAACGAAAGAGAGAGATTCAACAAAATACTGGGGGCTGACGGTCCACCGATCATGACGATCAATTTTACAGCCCAACACTCGTGGTGCCGGGCTCTCCAGTGCTAATCACTCATCATAAAAGGAATGCTACCACCGGGACATGAAATCATGGTCATTACATAATCCCCTCTTGAGAGCAACCTCAGTTATGGTCCCATGACCAGGGTTTCAAAAGTAATGTTTCCACGACTGATAGAAACAAGATGGCAATCAAGCACCATGCTCATGTGTCAATCAAGGGTCCTGATCTCAAATGAATCAATAGCATTGAAATCCTCCACCAACTAGTTTTTGGTATGGAAGTGATGCATGGAGGACCAAAACAACCCCTGCACTTGGGTATTCATACACCACTACACGATTCTCAGTTACTGAGGAAGCTTCTACAATCAGGGCAACAGTTTCTTCAGTATTCTCTGCTAGTGGATCGGTTTCTTCTATCACTGAAGCAGCAACAATCGAAGTTTCCATAACTTCAGTTACAACCTTCTCATGGCCTTGAAGTGCAGGGATGGTTGTCTCTTCATCAACAACTCCAGACCAGCTCGAGTTATCCTTATTGGTTTCAATATCCCCAACTTCGGTATTTGGCACCTGATACGAAGATTACATGAGGTTAGAGCAATCTAAACATGAAACCAAGTGAGATTATAAAATGAAGTATTCAAGCAGTGCAACATCATCAAAGTTCATCATCATGCACCTGAGATATGAACAAATAGCATGAAAGTCGTGAAAATACGTTTTACGACAACCTCATCAGGAGAAACTGTACTCTGCCCTGTACTAAAAGGTGAACTGGGAGCAATATACAAGGAATCTGAAGATGGGTTATATACCATTCTCTTCGTATGTATGTCCTCTACAATGTGTCAAAATTTCATAACAATCCGATGAACGATCAAGGAGATGTGACAACAACATCGAGCAACATACCATCTGGAAAAGTTCTGAAAGTCTCCTGGAAGTTTACTGTTTCGCCTTTTTCAGGACCTGAACATGCTCAAACCTTAAAAGGATTCTTTTCTAAAGCTTGGAAATTTCCTGGGCTTGAGGATACATATTCAGACATTGAAAATACGATTCCGGACGAAGATTTTACGGTGTTTTCATTAAAAGCTGAAGTCTGAAATTTTCTGACGACGTATTTCGCCGAAATTACGTGCATATTCACATGGATTCTCATTCATTCACTCACAAATCAGAAATTTCATACTTCTATGAAGAGGTTACAAGATATGTACTTGGGAGGTCTCCGAAGCATTCAAGGAATTGGGATTGCCCGTGTCAACATCAAGAGGCTCATTACTTCCATTCGATTCCGAACCTTTGGAATTTCCTCCATCTCTATTCTCAGAGGATGACCGAGTATCAGCACTCTCTACTTCCATGAAGACATCCTCCTTTCTCAACAATGAACATTTTATCTACAAAATATCATAATTTGTTATATGGAGAAATACTTACTTCGGCCTCTTCTTCCACACTCGAGTCAGAAACCGTCTGACCATCCGCAGAGAATCGAAGACCGTCAATACTTGATGGAGGAAAGTTCTGCAACGGGATAACAAATATTGGTTTCACGATCCTAATTGCACGGACAAGAAAAGGTCATGATGTAAGGAGCGCTAACGACTCACCAAAGAGACATGGGACTTTACAGTGCTCGAACCTGGGTGACGTTTTTTGGGTTTATATTGAACCAAGAAGAATTCATTCGCATTTGGAGAACTCTTAGTCACCACTTCTTCCTCTTCATCAACTAAAGGAGTCTCATAACCACCATTTGACATCTCTGCAAAGTAGCTGCGATATTCATCTGATATATCTACTTCAGAATGTCATTCAGAGGTGCAAATTTCATCAGAGCAGTGAAATTAAATCATAACAAAGGTGCTCACATCAGCGTCAAAAATGGTAACAATCCAACTCTCAACTGTTTACAATTTCACTAGCTATAGTGATTATAACATCATAATTTTGAAAACCCGCTCGTTCCGTCAAACCTGCAAGGACGAGCAAAATTCATTATTCAAAATCATGACTTGATTTTCATAAAACCGTGAACAACTCACGTGAATCTTAACATCAACTGGTTTTTCAAAAACTGGATAGACGTCCATTCTAAAATTGTGAAAACTCACATACAAACATTATTTAACCATGTTTACTTTCAACAGTTGTTCAAAACTAAAACATGGTTTTACAAAATATATAAATATTTGACGTGAAACTCACGTAAATTTGAAAAATGTATCTATATATTTTACTCCCTCGCACAAGCATCTGTCTTTGAAGCGAGAATATATTCTCAAAGATTTCTGAAAGCTCGAGATAAAAGTTTTTCATGAAAGCTCATAAACAAAATTTTATTATTAATAGACGCACGTCTATTAAAAAAAACTTTTCTCTCGTACGAGCATCCACCTTTGAAACGAGAGTTTATTCCACTTTGTGAAATCTCACATATTTAAAAAATAAAATTTTGGTTTTCGTGAAAGCTCATAAACAAAATTTTATGTCATTAGACTCAGGTTTATTTTGTTTGTTCCCTAAACTAACGAACGAACGAGCGTCTATTCCTAAAACAAGGATTTCCTTATTGGGCCCGGCCCGCGAATCCTAAACGACCAAGGACTCGTCGTCCAAATCAGCGGTTCAACACCAATTTATGCTCACCAAACGACGCTCTATCATGCCACTGGGATCTTCCTTCAAGTCATGGTTTGCTCGTACTATCAAAATCCGGTAACATCTCAACTTACGACTAAGTTCAATTACTGGTATTATTATTTATGGCCGGAAAATCACCATTTAATGCTGACTGAGGAACACAACTTTCCTCAGTAAGCAGGGGACTTAATGTAGATGGTGGATTTTCGACAAAGGCTAAAATCGTAAACTCATAATTATATGAAGCTCAGATCCAGCAAGCAGACGTGAGTATTGAGACACGGACCTCTCATCGAATTCTCAACGGAGAGTACTTTCTCTTAGAGTACATGTAGATATGTAGTCTCACGACTGGACAACGGCATATATCATGAATACTAAATACTTTCGGGTGATTATTTCTATATAGTATCACGAGATGGACGGCTCCTAGACAGCTTGCTCTGCTAGTATAGAGCGATAACGTCTTCAGGAACAAACAACAAGTTTACCCTGACTATATAAAGGATATGACTTACCGACAAGCTCGTATCGGGATAATTAATGCTCCTAGACAGCTTTCTCTGCTAGTATAGAGCCACAAATTTAATTACTCCTAATTACAATTGCTCCTATTCCATGGTCGAATCCACGTCTGGTCCCATGGAATGGAAATAACAATTGTTCTGATTCTATGATCGAATCCACGGCTTGATCTCATAGAATAGCGATAACTATATTATCTCATTACTCCGATTTCATGATCGAATCCACAACTGGTCTCATAAATGGTAATAGATAAATTTTAATTACTCCAATTCTATGGTCGGATCTACGATCCCATGGAATGGTAATGCTCACTTTATTATTCTGAATTCGTAGTCGAATCCTCAGCTGATCTTACGAATTAATAATAAACATCTTATTGCTCAGTTTTGTGAATTATTCTCTACCGAATTCCACAATTAGTAATATATAATCAACAACCGGGCGTCTGAGCTACCTCTAAGTAAGCCCCGATTCAAATGGTGAAGGTGTATTCAACGACTATACACTAAAAGTCACCACACGAACGAGTATTTCAAAAATACAACGAAAGGATGAGCCTATGCAAAATAGAGAAGAAAATAATAAATAATTAAAAATATTGACCAGGATGCTGGGAGCACGGACACACGACCGACCGACCGTGTCGTGGTCAATCCCACACCAGTTTTATATTTTTAATGCATTTTTATTATTTTCCATGATTTGATGAAAATTCTCTCATTTTATCAAATCTCCTTCGTCTCGAGGAAACTCCTCGATTTCATGGTACTTCCATAAATCCATAAAAAATAATATAAAATTAAGAAAAGGAGTGTGGGGCGTGACCATTGGCCAACCGGCCATGCCTTGGTCCCAACCGGCCCCACACCTCACAGTTTCTTATTATTTTATTATTATTATTATTTCTCTAATTTCATGAAAAAACTCCTTGATTTCATGGTATTTTGCACAAATCATCAAATAATAATAAAATAAAATAAATTATGAAAACTTGTGGGACCGGGCCTTGGCCGGCCGTCCATGCCCTAGCCGGTCCCACACGCCCCTTTGTTTTACTATTTTATTATTAGTTTTCCTTGAATTCATCAAATTCCTTGATTTCATGGTATTTCTCTCAAATTAGGAAAAATTCCCTCAAATCATCAAAATACCTAAAAAATATTAAAAAATTATGTAAACTCGTGGGACCGGTCCATAGCCGGTCGGCCACGCCTCCACGGTCCCACACGCCCTTGTTTTTATTATTTTAATTTTTTTTTTGCTTCCCTGAACTCATGAAAACTCCTTCGATTCATGGAAACTCCCTAAATTCATCAAATTTCTCAAAATTCATGAATTTTTCATAAAATCATTAAAATATTATAAAACTAAGGAAAAGGAACCACGGGACCGTGGTCACGAACGTCCGACCATGCCTTGACCACGACGGTCCCACGCCTCCTTATTCCTTATTTTATAATTATTTTTCATCATCTCATGGTGTTTTCCTCAGTTTCGTCGAAACCCTAATTTTGGCATATTTTCTCGAATGGATGCTCAATTGCACGCCAGAAAATATCAAAATTCTTAGGATTGAGACACGGATGCCCTGGGGACACAAGCACGCTATCTTGACCGACCAAGATTGTCTCTTTGTCTCACGGAAGCCGGTCCCATCAATTTTCATAGCTCTGGCCTAATTTGCACAATTGCTCGTATTTGGTCCAAAACTCTTCCAAACACTTTGGATTTTCATGAAGTGATCTTCAGGCGGTCATGTGATAACCCCGGGCCGGTTTCATGACTCCATGGTCGGTCCCTCGCCTCGTCATAATTAATTAGGTTTTTTCACCTAAGGCTCAGACGAGCATTTTTGAATAAATGATTAAGCCAGCATTTAATCATTCTTCCACCAACAAATCGTCAACTCCTTAGGAGTTCTTCGTATTTTCTCACGTGAGCATATGGACACTACATGGTTGATCCACGGTCCCATGTAGTCGCTCCATCCTTCGTCCCATGGTTAAACTTCTGATGAACCATGGATTGATCATCAGTTGATCAAATTAGGGTTTCTGAATCCAATGATCATCATTCCAGATTCCAACCTTAATAATTTTACGACGGCCTCATGGTCATTAATTTTATTAATTATGCTCGGTTCAACGACCAGTATTCTAATTAATATTTTTGGTACGTTGCCAATAATCCATCAGATGAGCAACACATGCTCAGACGATCAAATATTCAAAAATTCATCACATGAGCAACACTTGCTCAGATGATAAATATTTCTCAAACCAAGGAATATTGGTTCAACAATCAATATTCAACGATCCATTGAATGAGCAACACTTGCTCACTTCATCGTAAGAATTATACCTCTATCTCATGGCCTGTTCAATTCATGAGTTTCAGAACATCATGTTCGACACTCAGCAACTACATGGACTCATCGTCCCATCAAACCACGAAGTCATCAATTGACTAACAAACCACGAGACGTCAATCATGTCACTTGGGGGGATATCACTTAGGGTTTTGGTCTGGCGGTCTACGGCACGTGTGTTCAAACACACGATCGAATGTGAGCAAGTCGTGCAATTAGTTGAAGGAATTCACGAGGTAGTGGGTGGAAAATCGACCAAGTCTCCACACGTTGAGCAATTGGTTTCAAACACGATCTCCACTTCCCCACTCCTTGATTCCATCAACTGTCACACTTCATGGAATCATGGTGTCTACAATTCCAACAATATAAATAAGTCTCTAAATCATGATTGAATCATCGGCATCAACAGTATCATCAATCTCACTTCTCATCGATAACACGAGATCATCAACTCATTAATTGAGCAACTACTCTCAATTGAGCAATTTCAATCATTCAGAGCTTATCATATTCAGAATTCACACACCCACAATCTTTGATTACCATTGATTCTATATATTTCCCAGATTCCCTCCTACAGATCAACCCATCCTCTCTTGTGATCGAATTTACTCTGGAACGGTCATTGTCTTGATTTAGGCCGGAGTACTACAGATTGATCTCTTGAATCTAAAGCACACCCTTTGCAGCGGTGCATCTGTGTGAGGTTTAACATTTTGCTCGGTTCGAGGAGTCTCCTCCGTACGGTCGTCTCCTCATTTCCTTAAAAACCAACAAATCGTTTTTCCCCATCTACAGTTCACAAACAAGTTCGTGGACTTAAGTAAATCGGTTGAGTTTTCCAAAATCAGCAGAAATTCTCGGAAAGAGAACTTCCGCCAGTTCGCGGACTTAGCACACAAACGAGTTTTGGAAAATCCAGCATAAATTCTCGGTCGAGAAATTCCGACAGTTCGCGGACTGAGTCTGCGGACTGGGTTCGCAGACTTGGCAAGCCAATTCCACAATCCTCCCGATTTCTCTTGATCAACAAAGTTCGAAAACTTCGGTTCAAGGAATACATGGTTATGTAATCTAAACTCTTATTTCAATCATTGAGACATTCTTAGAGGACGTTATGTAGCCGTTATTCACAGACCGATTCACGTCAGAGCAATTCTCAAAGTGATTGAAAATTTTCATGACTTTCGTCACTAGGTGAAGATAAACTTAATCAAAGCGAAACGCTTTACCAATACACGATTTCGAGATAAAAGATAAGCAATGAATGCTCAGCTCGAAATATCAAATGTGTATGATCTAGTCTATATAGCATACGACTTTTGTCTCATAAGAAGTAGGAGATAGAAGAGATAGACTTTTGAGTGATAGATAAGTTCAAGTCTCCACATACCTTTTTGTTGATGAAGTTCCACGGTTCCTTGTATAGATCTTCGTCGTTGTATGATGAATCGCCATGAAGTCCTTGATCTCAACTACACTTTTCTATCCTAGTCCGAGACTTAGCTGTGTAGGCTATAAATCAAGACTTATAGGTTTAATCACTAACATTGACAAACATGCTTGAGATAGCAACACATGCGAGGTTGACCGAGCTATGCTCTAACAATCTCCCCCTTTGTCAATTTTAGTGACAAAATGATGTAGTTTTGAAAGTGGTAGTAAAGTTCGTTCAACTCGGATTGTGTGGACTCGATTTTAGACTCAAATTAAAATAGAAAACTTAAAAATAAATTGCTATTAAGATTATAAAAAGCACTGAGACTCAGGATTCCACCAATCTCCAATTTTTATCTGATTTAATCTAGTAAATAATTATGCAACTCTTTACGTTTGAAGTGATTCTAATATTCGCCTAGACAAGTAAATTCTCAAAGCAATAGCTGTAAATCGAAAGCATGGACCATCAAAAGACTTAACCTAAGCATGACCCATCAATTGAGAACACAACCACTTAATCAGAATCATAAATTCAATTTCAGTTCAGTGCAAATAATCATAAAAGAATTACAAAAATTAAATTAAATAGAATTTACCACATAATATTTGGAAAAATGGCTTCCTCCGTCGCCTCAGCAATGGGGTTTAGCTCCTCATATTAATCACTTGCACAAAATATTTTTTCTTAGCCCAAAAGTTGATTAAAAGAATGAAAAACTATAAAACTGATTGTTTGCAACGATGTAATGGCGTTGCAAAACAAAGCACTGACTGTTACAAAGAAGTTACTGTAACAGCGTTACAAATTTGAGACGTTGTTCTTATTTGCAACGTTTGTTCTTCAGCAGCAGCAGCAGCAGAAACTCGGGTTTTCCTGCAACTTGATCAATTCAGCTCTGTGGTGTTACAAACTCCTCTGTGACTGCTCCAATGACTTCATCCCCTTCTCCGGGACTCGAACACACCTTTTATACTCCTCAGAAACCTAAAAATAGCGATTAAATTCCTATTTTTCTTTTCGTGCAAGCCACGGCAATAATCTTCTCTGCCGACTTCCTTACGCGTTTCTAAGACTTCCAAATCATCTGAAACACTTCCTTAGATAGAATATCACCTTAGGAAACAATATCACGCCTTTAGTCTCCCTGAAATTCCTAAAATAATTCCATACAGTTTCCTTTTACAAGTCAACCTCTGTTTTCTTCTTCCGGATTATTCAACCCAATTTGATCAATTAAATCACCCATACCAGGCCTGTTTAGTTATATCACGTCCAGCCCAACAAAAATACGAGGTTGAATCTCCCTAAAACTTCTCAAAATTTTGATTTCTTAAACTGCAGGCTCGCTGGTTTTGTTTCCCGCCAAAACCAGAATTCAAATGATGAGGATGACCTCCCCCTATCTTGTGCTGGTCTCCCTTTAGCAGCTGTCTGGAAATGGATGCCCCTTAGTAATTGGTTACCCCTTATCCATTTGAGGGGTCCGAATAGCAAGTGTCCTCCGGGGGTGCCCCGCGAAACTTTTCGAGCAGATTTTTCCAAAAATGTATATTGGCCAAAAATACCTACACACACATAAAACACCATAATAAGTACAAAAATGAGCACTATCAATATATAGAATCGAGATAAATTAGACACAAAAATGTATCTATCACAAAACTATTGATACATATGGAATACAAAAAAGATAAACTCTAGTGGCTCCTATTCTATAGTCTAATCTTCAACATTTCTTGAAATCTTCGTCCTTCCAAGTACTCCAATGATCCCAAAGGTTGTAAGTTTAGCACCATCGCTGTTGAAGATTCGTAGCTATAACAATGAGAGAAATCGAGATTCTCGATCATTATTATACAGTGTCATACTATTATTATATAACATCAAAGTCCAATTATATCACGACTTTAACAATAATACTACGGTGATATGTATCACTCTCCCTTAGTCAATACTCCATCTCGGTCATGGAAACCACTCCCCCTTACACAATGATCCGAAAACCATATGTATTTGTAGTGTGAACTACAATATTTCTCCACCTTTTTGTCAATAAAATTGGCAAAGGTACAAGAATGGGATCATAATGAAATTTCCACAAGAGACATTTCATGACCAAAAGAAAAGTACATACAAACTTAATTTAGATGCAATCTAATAGCCGAATCTAACAGCATTCATCAAGGAGTTTTAAGATACAAGATAACCCCTATAAAATTCCACAGCCGCACTCCCCGCAAGATATTACCATTAAGCACAAGTTCAAAAGAACTCTCCCCCATTTGATGTCATTCCCGAAAGAACAACAAGAGCGACCTTAATTTCGAAAGAAAAGAAGGATTTTTTATTGGACACCAAAAACCATAGGAATGATTTTCTATATCCAAATCTCAACCAAATTAACCACAAGTAAACCCATGATTAATTTGGAATACACAACTAAATCAAACCACAAAAGTGATCAATTTAATTGAAAGTGCTCAACATAAGTAAACTCACGGAGCTACGACTAAGTCAATCACACGGAGATGACTAACTTAACCTTTCAAATACTCAACATAAGGAAAACCTTACGGAATATATGACTACATTAACCAAAGGACATGATAGTGTAGCCTTTCATATACTCAACACAAGAATTTGTGGAATATATGAAAACTCAACTAGATTAATTACAAGAGAACCTATAATGAATCTAATTGGAATACAAATAACCAAACTAATCACCGAAGTAATCAATTTAATTATTTTGGGCTCAACGTAAAAGAACTTATGGAACCCCGACTAAGTTCATCATAGAATATGACAACCTTAACCGTACATGTATTCAACATAAGAAAGAAAACTTATGGAGTAATAACTAAATAACCAAACTAGTTGATTAATTTAGTTTCTAATGCTCGACATATAGCATCTTATGGAACAACCAACAAAGCCAAGGTAAATCAACTTAGTTGTAAGGTGCTCAACATAAGACACACAATGGAGCCTTCACGGTAAAACATAATAAATGAATCAATGAAGATCAATACCATGGATAACATACAAGGATTTATTCTATTTTCCATCATACCGACATAATAGACTTTATCCTTGTTCAACAAAATATTTTATCCTATTTTCCATCAAATACATGACTGCATAGGCATAACTTTTGTATATGTCAAAAGTCCATTCGTCCTTTCATCAATACGAATACCGATTCATGAACCACTTTACTTTTGACCGAAATATGGGATCTTCAAGTTCACGGACGTAAACAATACATATCCCATAAAAATATTACAATATCACAAACCATTAAAATACTGCAATAAACATCATCCTCCAAATATTTTTAGAATTTAAAACCAATAAACCTAAAAAATAACATAAGAAGATGAAAACAAAAATAGCTATGTGTAGTCACAATCATCGCTATTCAAAGCACTAGTTATTCTTCCAACTAATCCAAAAAGAAGACATACTATGTATCTATACCTCTTATCAATCATTTCACTTACCTTGAATATTCCTCTCGTATTCCCTATATTCTTCAAGCTCATCTTTGATTAGGTCAATCCTTGATTCAAGACTATCCATTTTCTCCTCAAGTTTTTTGGAAGACACTTCAAGTTCATTTTTCAGAGCACGAACTTGTTCCAAAACGAGATTCATGGTTAGAGAGAGCTTATCAAACTGAGAGACAAAAGGGTTCTCATCAGAAGAAGAGACATGTTTGTCATAGCACATCTCATTGTCGGAAGAATCGAAACGAATCTTCTTTGAGGGAAATAGAACTGTCCATACATCACTTTCTTTACTTGAAAGACTAGAGGAGGACATGATAGAGAGGATGAAATGAGAGTGTTGAAGAGGTAGAGCCTTTTAAAAGGAATACAGGTGTAAAATTCCCAGAAACACCCTTTTTACCAAATCCTAACAGAAGTTGGTTATCAAAAAAAGCTGAAGCCGTTCACGAACAAGACCTGAAAAAGCACCAAAAAAAAATGTTACAGTCCCCTTCTATATTATGATTCTTGTATAAGAGGAAGAGAACACAAGAATCATTTTTCAACAAGGTTACTGAGCATAAGGCCTCCAATCCAAGATTGGACTGGGATAATCTTTGCAAAGAGAGAAACCACCCATTTCACTAGGTTTCTGCTTATCCATTGTGATCAGAGTTTTAGAAAACTTGACTGCAGATCTTTGCAAATTCTGCACCGTTTTTGAAAACACCTTTTGATGAAAGGTAGACTTCCTTTTTGTTTTCAGCATACTACGGTTAGCCAGGAAGGACTGTTTTTGATTTGACGTGGTAATATGATCTTGAGGTGAACTCAACTAAACAGAGTGATTTGGTAGACTCTTTTCCGATAAACTCCTGGAGTTCAACACAAAATCAGGAGAGATTTGCTGATCCAACACAGGCGGACATGTCACGAAGGAATCATGAGAATGATTTTCAGCAAAAATATTGAGAGAGCAATCATAGATTTCCTCGGGACAATAACCAAGAGTATTCATCCATGCTTTAGTTATCTCTCTTATCTCCGTTTCAGGATTTTTTGAAGAGGCTTGAACACACATAAGACCAGTTTCATTATTACGACTCTTCTTGGTATTCTTATCCTTTATATTGACTAACGAAGTTTCCTTTTGAGACTTTCTTTTACTACGTCTGAGGATCTTCTTAAGTTTTTGTATAAAGAAAGACAACGTAGAAATAAAGCAATTCTAACTTTTCTCTTTCGTCAATTTTGGATGACAAGATTTATGATCAGGAGAGGTGACACGGTTGCCAAGCAAATGATGATCGTCTCTTGCCATATATTCGCGATCGAAAATTCTAATTTTTCCGACCAGTGTGTTTCGTGAAAGAGTATTAAGGTTATTTCCTTCAACGATGGCATGTCTTTTAGATTCGTATCTGGATGGCAGCGATCGAAGGATTTTCATCACAATTTCCTTTTCAGGAATTGTCCTACCCAACGCACATGATGCATTAACAATTTCAGACAGTTTGTGATAAAAATCGTCAAATGAATCTTCTTCTGCCATAGAAAGGTCTTCCCATTCGGAATTAAGGTTTTAAAGCCTAGCTTCCTTGTCACTGGGGTTACCTTCAAATACGCTTTCTAAAGTATCCCAAGCTTCTTTAGACGTAGTGCATGAGATCACATGATCTCTAAGGTTTGGGGAAACAGCATGTAGGATGGCGCTCAACCCGTCAGAGTTTTGCCTTGCAGCAACTAACTCGACATATTGTACATACATAAATCTTTTGGTACAACAACATCTCTTTCCATAACAACGGGAGTCTCATAGCCATTCACAACACATATCCATGATTGGAAGTCACGCGACTGAAGAAAAGTGTGCATAGCAACTTTCCACCATAGATAGTTTGAGCCATCGAGGACTGGTGGTACGTTAATAGAGATAGCATTTATGTCCATAGAGTCAGATCGCTATAAACACAGACTTGTTAGGTCTTGAACGTGTTTGCCTGCTCTGATACCAATTAAAAAAAGTGGGGGTCTAACAACACCACCCAATATTTCGCTTAGCAATCTGTATGGACTAACTACGAAATACTTTGCTAGAGAATCAACTAGACAGTCAGACTCAATCTAGATAAAAGTATCTCAAGGATTTAATATCTCTCTCTTGATTTGATTTTTACTCAAGCTAAAAACAATAGCGAGTCTTTATCAAATACAAGGAATACTTGGACAGTACCAAAGACTAATGTCCAAGGATCAATCAGTATCAATCAACAACCAAAGGTCGGATTTCCAATTGATGATCACGAACGCACAACCTGTATTATTTAAATTATATAAAATATAATGTGGAAAAGAAATAACACAGAATTTTGTTAACGAGGAAACCGCAAATGCAGAAAAACCCCGGGACCTACTCCAGATTGAATACACACTGTATTCAGCCGCTATATACACTAGCCTACTGCAAACTAACTTCGGAATGGACTATAGTTGAACCCCAACCAGTATCCCACTAATTCAAGGTACAGTTGTACTCCTATGCCTCTGATCCCAGTGGGATACTGTGTACTTGATTCCCTTAGCTGATCTCACCCACAACCAAGAGTTGCTGCAACCCAAAATCACAGACTTAATAATAAACAGATCTTTCTCACACAGAAAAGTCTATCAAAGGACAAATCTGTCTCCCGCAGATAAACCCTAGGTTTTGTTCCGTCTTTTGATATAAAATCAAGGTGAACAGGAACCATTGATAATCCGGTCTTATATTCCCTAAGAACAGCCTAGATTAATCAATAACCTCTCTACAATCCTTCCTGACTACACAAGCGGATTGTCGACGAATCACAAACAGTGAGACGAAGATGTTTGTGACTTCTTTATCTTGCCTATCGGAGAACTCTCATGATCTCAAGCCAATCAATCGATTGTACTCGTACGATAGAAGATGCAAGATCATATCATACAATTACGATAAAGTAGTATCGGTCTGGCTTCACAATCCCAATGAAGTCTTTAAGTCGTTAACCTGATTTTAGAGAAGAAAATCAAAGGTTAATGGAGATCGACTCTAGCGGGCGCACTAGTAGCACACAGACGTGTGGGGATTAGTTTTTCACGATGCTAGATGTATCCTTTATATAACCTTCAAATCAGGGTTTTGCCTTAGTTACAAAGCAATCCTTATTCACCGTCAGATGAAAACCTGATTTAGATTCAAGCTAATATTTCTCAACCGTTAGATCGAAAACTTAGCTTGTCACACACACTTGGGTAGACGTTTACTGGGTTCGTGAAAACCATGCCCAAACGTGTACGTGTATGTTGGTTCAACATAGTAACCCAAAAGGTTAACCATATGAGCATTTCATATTAACCTTGTTCTTCTTCACCATAACTAGTTCAATTGACTCAAATGAACTAGTTAAAGAGTTGTTCAATTGCTATGATATCTTATGTAACTACACAAGACACAATTGAAACAAAGATGATTCGATTGAATCGGCTCATGAACATTATAGCAACGGTTTGCATAAAGCATTCCTTAGTAATTTAATGTTTCATGTTCAGAGCGCACATCTTTAGATCATAACCTATTAAGTTCAACAAGTTCGCGGACTTAAGTTAATCGGTTGAGTTTTCCAAACTCAACAGAAATTATCGGAAAGAGAACTTCTGCCAGTTTGCGGACTGGGTTCGCGGACTTAGCACACAAACGAGTTTTGGAAAATCCAGCAGAAATTCTCGGTCGAGAACTTCCGACAGTTCGCGAACTGAGTCTGCGGACTGGGTTCGCGGACTTGGCAAGCCAATTCCACAATCCTCCCGATTTCTCTTGATCAACAAAGTTCGAAAACTTCGGTTCAAGGAATACATGGTTATGTAATCTAAACTCTTATTTCAATCATTGAGACATTCTCAGAGGACGCTATGTAGCCGTTATTCACAGACCGATTCACGTCAGAGCAATTCTCAAAGTGATTGAAACTTTTCATGACTTTCGTCACTAGGTGAAGATAAACTTGACCAAAGCGAAACGCTTTACCAACACACGATTTCGAGATAAAAGATAAGCAATGAATGCTCAGCTCTAAATATCAAATGTGTATGATCTAGTCTATATAGCATACGACTTTTGTCTCATAAGAAGTATGAGATAGAGTAAATAGACTTTTGAGTGATAGATAAGTTCAAGTCTCCACATACCTTTTTGTTGATGAAATTCCATGGTTCCTTGTATAGATCTTCGTCGTTGTATGATGAACCGCCATGAAGTCCTTGAGCTCAACTACACTTTTGTATCCTAGTCCGAGACTTAGCTATGTAGGCTAGAAATCAAGACTTATAGTTTTGATCACTAACATTGACAAACATGCTTGAGATAGCAACACATGCGAGGTTGACCGAGCTATGCTCTAACATAGACCAAGGAAGTTTGGACACCAAGGAATTTCCAAAACCGAAAATATTCTCAAGATATGCAATATATTCCAGATTCGGTTTCCATAATTCCAGGAAATGCGTTGCCCAAATATTGACCGAAAATCTCTTGGAAAATCTCCAACTAGTAAATGCACATTACTAATTTTCATTTTCCTAAAATAAAATTAAAAACCTTAAATAAAAGATTCTCAATTTATTTTATTCGATCCAGGATTTTCTTCCTTTAGCAATTAAGGAATAACTTTGAACAATTAAAGATTAGCGTTACTGTACATGTTCAATGTATGTCGACATCCTTACTCTGTAAGTCCTTTTTCATACTTACAATCTTGAAACCGATTTTCCACACTTCCAAACAAGTTTAGAATTGGTTCATCTGACTTTCAATAACTATGTGATTGATCAAGAACTCTCAATCACAAATCACAAATCATGGGTTTAACGGTTCTACCAAAACAAGTTTCGGTTCTACCTCCATGTGAGTATTGTGCATAGTCACACTAGCTTTCCAAAATTCGGTTGACTAGGTACTAGAATCGGTCCCCTACATATATATGGTATCTAACTTGTACTTGTTGCACATGTCCATAGGATCAGTTCCCCTTTGCCAAAAAAACGTGTTGCACGTGTCCATAGGATCGGTTCCCCTTTCTGCTAAAAACTTGATGCACCTCATACAAGGATTGATTCCCCATTGTGATAGGTTGCACCTCTTACTAGGATCATTTCCCCTTTACCCAGAGTCGGCCATACCAATAACACAAAATCGATCATACCATCTCAGGTGATTACTTAAGATCGGTTTCACTAATAAAGTTCATACCAATACAAAAGTCAGGCCTTTGTGAATAGTTTTACCAAGAACATAAAAAATTCATGAGCGGTTATACTATTCACACATATTGGTAGTTCAAAAGATATGCAATGAATAACAATACCAATAACGCCTGGCGATTTCTCTTTCGATTCACAAAACAAGTTCATGATTACTTCCTTAAAACAAATGCAAAACATTGTTTCCTAGGATGAAATCTTCACCTTATACCCGTCCATAATTACAATAGCATTCAAACGATTATGTCGATGTCTTATCTACAAAGTTCAATGGTTAAGCAATAAACCTCGTATTGTATTCCTTAATACTATGTCTAACTAGAGTATAATCATTCATGCTTCGCAGTTTTCTTTTCAATATGCACGACTTGAAAGATGCGTTTAGGGAATGAAACAGTTCAAGTCAAATATCACTAACCTCAAGTGGAAGGATGATGTTGTCGTTGTAGCTCCTTACTTCTTCACTTCTTCAAGTCTTCGCAATACTTATAATGTCTCATATCCTAATACTTTCAAGCTAAACTATACGAAGTTGACTCTAGTACATAATCGACTCTTAAATGAGTTTCGCCTCACTGAAATGTGACAACCAAACTTGACATACCAACGCTTGGTGGGTTCAACCGAGCTACGTTCTAACACAAATTATTCGCTCTAATTGAACTACCTACTTCTACCCGCTTAAGAGGCTCATTCAAACCTCTTACATTCCACATAGCAGTTTTAAATTCTGTAAAGACAAGAATATGAGGTTTCTTAATTCAACTGACCTTTTTAGGATCAATGCCTAGAACCTATAATCCATGAAAGGAAGAACTAGAAGAAATAGTTATGAATAAAATGAGCAGAGTTATTAGAGAAAGGAGCTTTAATACCACCCTGCAGGAAAATCACTAATATTTGAATTATGAGTTATATCAGTCAAAATTCTAGAAAGAATATCAGAATTAAGAGCTTCAAACATGTTACTAGTACTAATAGGCTCGGGTCTAGCAACTTTTGGGATATCATCATCACACATAGCAGCCACGGTTTCATCATCACTTCTACTTTCTATAGCCACTTCCTCCTCCATAATAGGATCCCTAGTTTCTTTACTATTAGAGATCTTAGAATGTTTAACCACCCACACTTCTTTCAGTTTCTTATGTACCTCAACTACAGCTGCAGCAGCCTCAGCCTTCTCCATTCTGAGTTTAGAACAATCAGAGTTAGTGTGACCAAATACATGACAAAGCGTGCATCTGGGAGGTTTCCAAGAATACTCAACATCTACATTAAGTATCTTCTTACCATCTACTAGCTACAACATGAATAGTAGCAGGAAATTCACATGTTATATCAACTTCAACACGCACAAGAGCATAGCTCATTCTAGTTCGATTCAGAGTATGTGAATTCATCACGATATGTCTTCCAAAATAACTCACAATTCTACTTAACCCAGCTGCATCTCAGAAGTGCAATTGAACCTTCCTTATATTCATTCACATTGGAACTGATTTGATCGCAACAAGTTTACTTTATAGATCTGGATGCCAAGGTGGAACTACAAGCAATCTGCTAGAAATGGAAAGAATCTCATGTCCCAAAGCAGAAGTTATATCTTCATAATGCAGATTCACCATGAATAATAAGATTAAAATTACCTTTAGTTTTCCAAACTCATTCAACAACACTTTTAACAAAGAATAAGAAAATATCTTACCCACAAAAAACCCAACAACTAGATTCTCACATATCTTGATTTTGCATCAAGATCAGTAGAACTCACTACAACCACCTTTGGAATAAACTTCATTGTAGCATCAAGAGCAACACTGTTCTTCTTCAAAAGCATAAGAGACAATTTTCCCCTTAAGACCAAATGTAAATCGAGAATCAACTAAAGGATTCCATCACAAAGATCCACCAAAAACAGAACCAGACTGATCTCTCATATACACACCGTCTACCACCTAAGAGGAAGTAGCTAGTGGTGGAAACAACGGCTGAAGGGACACTACCACCACCAAGAAAAGATATAAAAATCCCTCACTAATTAATTATGAAAAGGAGAGGGTACCCAAATATACCTCAAGCTAAAACTTTTCCTTCTTATAAGTCCTTTCTCTGAAAGTAATTGTCTATGGACTGAGTCGAGACAATACAACAAATCGGTTCACACTTCGTATGATCGTCTATGGATACGAGATCAATACAATACAACAACGAAGTATGTTTACTTGATACAAAGGTTCGGACTTAACCAAACACAATAGGATTTCTTATCAAGTAAATAGGAATTAACGTTTGTGTAATTTACTTTAATTAAAATAAAACAATTATAATGCGGAAATATAAAGTAAATGACACAGCAAGATTTTGTTAACGAGGAAAACCGCAAATGCAGAAAAACCCCGGGACCTTGTCCAGAATTGAATACTCTCAGGATTAAGCCGCTATACAAAATAAACCAACTTCGTATAGTTGAGACCAAGAACCTAAACCTATAGTTCACCTAGTTCCGTATGTATTCCCACGCCTCCGACCTGTAAACAAGTCACGTACTTGGACCAATTCCTTTGGTTCGTATTCCAAACAGTAAAGGAACAACAAATCTGTTTGGTATCAACTCTCTTCAACCAAGTGATATGAGTTGTACAAAGGCTCTTCTGTTTATCTTAACATAAACTCCTTTGCCAGGTTCCAAGATCTATCTTATGTTCAATCACCAAAAGGTAATCGTTAAGATTTTGCAATCAATACCTTTAATCCCAAGGAAATGTATTTATGCCGATCTACACAACTATTCTATCAAAATACCACAAGGATAGATCGATTATAGTTGGATCCTCTTTTATCGAAACAAGTATTGCGCACACCAAAGATTTATATAACCAAGTCAGAAATCTTCTATCTCTTCTTTATCTTCAAATATTCTTAGATCTTCAATAAACACCTGCACACAACTACTTGAATCTCTTGTGATCAATCACACACAAAACGGAGTCTGTTAACAATGGATTATCACAAGATCGTCTTTAGCACTAACAACAGTCTAAAGATCCATGTCGAAACCTTGAACTAGTTTGAGTGAATCTTATATCAGAAGAGAAGATTCTAAAGCATAAACAAACTAGGTGCAATCAAAGTTCAACCACCGTTAGTCAATCAAATCAATATGAAAACAAAAGATAAACCGCAATTATCTAGTTTCCCACCAACGGTACGCGCTAGAGCTTCTCAATCCCAAAGAAGACTTTAAACTGAGCGGTCGTAAGAGATTTCGCCTAATTAGGTTACTCTCCTCTCCGAATAGGCGGCTTCACCAGTAACAATACAACAGAGGAAGTTTACTGTCATGAAGGATTAGTTTGTCCGAAATGCAAACTTCAAGTATTTATAGACAAGGAAGTTTGGACACCAAGGAATTTCCAAAACCGAAAATATTCTCAAGATATTCTATAATAATTTTCATATTCGGTTTTCATAATTCCTGAGAATGCTCTGTCCAAAATAATGATCGAAAATCTCCTTGGAAAATCTTTAACTAGCAAATGCACATTATTAATTCTTATTTTCCATATATAAAAAAAACCTTAATTAAAAGATTCTTAACTTATTTAATTTCGATCCTGGGATTTACTTCCTTCTTAGCCATTAAGGAATATCTTTGAACAATAAAAATATACGCATTACTGCACGTGTTCAAAGTGTGCCGATATCCTTTCTTTGTAAGTCCTCTTTCATACTTACTCACTTGAAACCAATTTACCACACTTCCAAACAAGTTTATAATTGGTTCATCTGACTTTCAATAGCTATGCGATTGATTAAGAACTTCTCAATCACAAGTCATGGGTTTAACGGTTCTACCAAAACAAGTTTCGGTTCTACCTCCATGTGAGTATTGTGCATAGTCACACTAGCTTCCCAAAATTCGGTTGATTAGGTACTAGGATTGGTTCCCCACATATATATGGTATCTAACTCATATGTGTTGCACATGTCCATAGGATCAGTTCCCCTTTGCCTAAAAACGTGTTGCACATGTCCATAGGATCAGTTCCCCTTTCTGCTATAAACCTTGCTGCACCCCATACAAGTATCGATTCCCCTTTGTGACGTGTTGCACCTCTTACTAGGATCGGTTCCCCTTTACCCAGTGTTAGGCCTTACAAACTACACAAACTCGATCATACCAACAGGTGATTACTTAAGATCGGTTTCACTAATAAAAGTCATACCAATACAAAAGTCAGGCCTCATGTGAATAGTTTTACCAAGAACACAAACAAGTCATGAGCGGTTATACTAATCACACATATTGGTCGTTCATAAGATATGAAATGAAGAACAGTCCCAATAACGTCTGGCGATTTCCTTTTTTGTTCACAAAAAAGTTCGTGAACTTACTTCCTTAAAACACATGTAACAACATTGTTTCCTAGGATGAAATACTCACCTCATACCCATACATAATCACAATAACATTCATACGATTATGTTGATGTCTTATCTACAAAGTTTAATGGTTAAGCAATAAACCTCGTATTGAATTCCTTGATACTATGTTTATCTAGAGTGTTCATGCTTCGCAGTTTTTTTTTCAATATGCACGAATTGAAAGATACGTTAGGGAATGAAACAATTCAAGTAAAATATCACTAACCTCAAGTAGAAGGATGATGTTGTGGTTGTATCTCCGTACTTCTTCACTTCTTCAAGTCTTCGCAATACTTGTAATGTCTCATATCCTAATACTTTCAAGCTAACCTATACGAAGTTGACTCTAGTACATTTAATCAAGCGACTCTTAAATGAGTTTTGGTTCACTAAAATATGACAACCAAATTTGACATACCAACGCTTGGTGGGTTCAACCGAGCTATGCTCTAACTATCTCCCCCTTTGTCAATTTTAGTGACAAAACTCTTACAATCATATGGATAAACAAATTACAAGAATTCATTACACATACGCTTGATTCCCGAATTCAACAACACATAACCTGCATACATTCAATCCTTAAAAATGCAACAGCTGTTGACATTATAATAACAAAGCTCATACTCCCCCTAAAGGTGAGATATGTAGATTTGCAATCCTCACATCTTTGTTATACCAAATCATATGATATGTTACTCCCCCTTAGTCTGTGCTTTTCCTCATTCGTTAGATAAACGTTCAAGCACCATTGTCCTCTTCCGTAGTGACACCAATCAATATAAATTGACACCAGCATCACTTGTTTACTCCATATATTTCTCCCCCTTTTTGTCCCAAAATGACAAAGAAACGAAAAAATAAAGGACAACACGAAAAGGATCTTACAAATCTCAAAATAGACTTGCAACCTGTTGAGTCAAGCACGAGGGTTCCACACACCATTTTTGATAACCAATATCAAAACCGAAACTACAAAGTAATTATGTTTTGATATGTTATCATGGAAACAATTGCCCGAAGCAATTTTCCCAACTGGTTTAGCAAACCAAAAATCAACTAATCACATTAGTTCCTTTGTTAAACCGGTTGTATAAATACAACCGTTTCATTCGATTAGACCAAAACAAAGATAAACTCCATTTTTTTCATCAGGTTCTAATTATCCATATAACTTAGACCTTTAGATCTTAAACAAGACAAATACTAGGTTAGTTAACTAGCATTTCCTTGTTTAGGCATTCGATTAGACTTGAATAACCGAAACCTCCACTTTGATAAGTCTAACTAAGATTAGAATTAACTTAGTTTATCTTATCCGGAATCGAATTGGACTAAAAAACTCATCCCGTCAACATATTCTTTTGTCAAGCCATAAATAATTCATACAAACCAAAAAAAATCAACTTGCATAATTATTCACCTCAACCGGAAGCAATTGAAACAACATAAACATTAAAGCACTGCAATTGCACCGTAAAATTTTGTAAGCCTAAACGATTGATACCACACAACAAAGTAAGATTATAATAGTTTTTCTTAACCGGAACCAATTGAATCACACACACATCCATACACATAATGGAATAAAAGCATCAATTGTACCGAAATTTTGTTAAGAAAAAGCAAAAAGATATAAGCAATAACATTAGGCTTTTCTTAAGCAGGAAAACAATTAACTAACAAGATTTTTACCTCAATTTCGCATCCAACTTCTCCAATATGATCACATCTTCTTCTTCCAGGGAGAATTGATATCGAAATACCATTATGTTGTCATCCTTATGCAAAAACAAAAGAATAACAACAACCAACCTTTACCAGAGAAAGGTTGAAAATCGTTTTTTAACTATTGCAAGCAAAAGTTGAAAACCTGCGAAACATTTATGCTTTTACGCTAAACCAAACCGATTCAACATATTGTGATTTTTTCACATATTGTTTCTATCAGAAGCCCTCATGATCCTTTAATAAAGCGTACCAACATGGGCTAGAACTTAATCATGCTAAATCAAAAAGTCACCCAAACCATAAGGATTCACAGTATATTATGAAATCGAATATTAAGGTAGTTAAACTGAAATCAAACATCCCATAAACATACATAGCAATAAGATAAAAGCATTCAAGCACATGCTATGTAAACCGAAAACTATCATAAGAAAAATTACCAATCAAATAATTTTATTCATAATAGTTTTTATTCATAATAGACTTAATACAATCAATGAAAGAAATCAAAAAATGATGTCTATTCTCCTAGAGTTCAACTCAATCCTTCATATCAGCGCTAAATGAAGGTGGATTTCTACTTTCAGTCTTCAGCTTGTGAATTTCTTCAAGTAGAAAACCTTGTTGCTTAACAAGAACTTCTTGCAGGTGAGACATTTTCGTGAAGGATTCTGCAAGAGCATGTAGTTCTGTCTTTGATTGAACACAAAAGAGTGTCAATGCTTCAATACATTGATCTTTCTTCAGCGTATTCTCTTTTTCCTTCTTACTAAGTCAATCTCCCTTTTTGATTTTACCCCTAATATCAAGAGAAGGTCCTGACTTACTCTTAGGTTGATCATTCTGATTTATCATCTTATCATACGAAGATGTTGGATCCAGACTCATGGTTCGGACAAGGAAAGACCAGAGAAGGAGGAGGATCTCTTTATAAATTTTCATACTTCCGAAAATATAATATCCCTAAAGATACGAATATACCAAATATTTTCAATTACTAGATTTTATTTCCATAATCTACAAAAAAAAATGCCTTGGTTTTCTTCTTCCTCACTCAAATTTGGCACACATGGTGAGGAAAGAATTCTAATACCGATCATGTGGTATTAGTATGAGATTTTCTCTTATTATGGAATTTTGAACAACCAGAGTGTTCTTGATCTAGCATCGTATGAGAAATTCTCCTCTTGTTACCTCGAACTAGCGAAGTATCTTGACTTTGACTTGGGTTGCCTATGCAACTCTTAGCAATTTTGTTTTTGAGACAGTTTTTGCATCTTGTCTTATTTTTCCTTTTACCATTAGACGATTTAATAACATCGGAAGACATGTCCATTCTTAAAATGGGTAAATCACTACTGGAGGAGGAAGAAATAAGATTGGCAACTAATGCAATATTAGTTGTTTCCTCTTCTTCAGAATTGTATGAATCAGAGGTCTCATCTAGAGATACAACCAATGCCTTGCTTCCAGTATATTTCTTAAGATTGGGACAGTCTTTAGAAATATGACCAAACCCTTTACACTTGAAGCATTGTGGCTGATATTCATCATCTTCTTCATGATCCTTCTTGACAGGAACTCGATCATGTGGACGAGAAGATCGGTGAGTATCCTTTATGAATCTCTTATTCCTTTTCTTTAAGAGATCTCGAAACTGTCTAGTAATCAATGATAATGATTGTTCAATTTCATCATCAGAGTTTTCTGCAATCTGTTCATTTGAATCATCTGTGTGTCTACTCCTTTCCATAGAATCCTTTGGAATTTTTGCAGCTTTGAAAGAAATTCCTTTATTTAGAATAAACTGTGATTCATGATCAAAGATCTTTAACTTTCAAACGACTGTGCTTCATGAGAGAGTTGAGAGATCATTTGCTTCTACGATTGCATGCTTGTTAGAGTCGTATCTTGATGGCAACGATCTGAGAATTTTGCACACTATTTCCTTTTCAGAGATAGTCTTTCCAAGTGAGAAAGAGGCATTTATTATCTCAGAGAGTTTAATATGAAACTCTTCAAATGTGTCGTTGTCATCCATTCGAAGGTTTTCCCAATCGGACGTAAGAGATTGAAGTCTAGCTTCTTTCTCTGAAGTGTTTCCTTCAAATACGATCTGAATATTATCCCAAGCTTCTTTCGAAGTTTGACAAGTTGATACACTATGTTGTAGATCCCGGTTTACAACATGTATTATAACATTCAAACCATCTGAATTCTGCTTAGCAAGTGCCTTTTCTTCGTTTGAAAAATCTACTAGGCGTTTAAGCTCAGTATCTGAATTTTCTATCTTTGGAAGAATATAACCATCGACGATTAATAGACAAGTATTAAAGTCTAGTGATTGAAGAAAAGATCGCATATCATATTTCCACCACAGATAGTTTGTCCTGTCAAATCTTGGAGGTACGTTAATTGAAGTCGATTCATGAGAACTCGAGTTCATTCTTATAGGATGGATCGCACCAAACACAGATTGTTAGATCTTTTCGTGTTTGCCTGCTTTGATACCAATTGAAAAGGCGAGGGTACCCAAATATACCTCAAGCTAAAACTTTTCCTTCTTATAAGTCCTTTCTCCGAAAGTGATTGTTTATGGACTGAGTCGAGACAATACAACAAATCGGTTCAAAATTCGTGCGATCGTCTATAGATACGAGATCAAGACAATACAACAACGAAGTATGTTTACTTGATACAAAGGTTCGGACTTAACCAAACACAATAGGATTGCTTATCAAGTAAATAGGACTTAACGTTTGTGTAATTTACTTTAATTATAATAAAACAATTATAATGCGGAAATATAAAGTAAATGACACATCAATATTTTGTTAACGAGGAAAACCGCAAATGCAGAAAAACCCCGAGACCTTGTCCAGAATTGAATACTCTCGGGATTAAGCCGCTATACAAAATAAACCAACTTCGTATAATTGAGACCAAGCAACTAAACCTATAGTTCACCTAGTTTCGGTTGTATTCCCACGCCTCCAACCTGTAAACAAGTCACGTGCTTGGACCAATTCCTTTGGTTCGTATTCCAAACAGTAAAGGAACAACAAATCTGTTTGGTATCAACTCTCTTCAACCAAGTGATATGAGTTGGACAAAGGCTCTTCTGTTTATCTTAACATAAACTCCTTTGCCAGGTTTCAAGATCTATATTATGTTCAATCACCAAAAGGTAATCGTTAAGATTTTGCAATCAATACCTTTAATCCCAAGGAAACGTATTGATGTCGATCTACACAATTATTCTATCAAAATACCACAAGGATAGATCGATTATAGTTGGATACTCTTTTACCGAAACAAGTATTGTGCACACCAAATATTTATATAACCAAGTCAGAAATCTTCTATATCTTCTTTATCTTCAAATCTTATTAGATCTTCAATAAACACCTGCACACAACTACTTGAATCTCTTGTGATCAATCACACACAGAACGGAGTCTGCTAACAATGGATTATCACAAGATCGTCTTTAGCACTAACAACAGTCTAAAGATCCCTGTCGAAACCTTGAACTAGTTTGAGTGAATCTTATATCAGAAGAGAAGATTCTCAAGCATAAACAAACTAGGTGCAATCAAAGTTCAACCGCCGTTAGTCAATTAAATCAATATGAAAACAAAAGATAAACCGCAATTATCTAGTTTCCCACCAGCGGTACGCGCTAGAGCTTCTCAATCCCAAAGAAGACTTTAAACTGAGTGGTCGTAAGAGATTTCGCCTAATTAGGTTACTCGCCTCTCCGAATAGGCGGCTTCACCAGTAACAGTACAACAGAGGAAGTTTACTGTCACGAAGGATTAGTTTGCCCGAAATGCAAACTTCAAGTATTTATAGACAAGGAAGTTTGGACACCAAGGAATTTCCAAAACCGAAAATATTCTCAAAATATTCTATAATAATTTCCATATTCGGTTTTCATAATTCCTGAGAATGCTCTGCCAAAATAATGATCGAAAATCTCCTTGGAAAATCTTTAACTAGCAAATGCACATTACTAATTCTTATTTTCCATATATAATTAAAAACCCTAAATGAAAGATTCTTAACTTATTTAATTTCGATCCTGGGATTTACTTCCTTCTTAGCCGTTAAGGAATATCTTTGAACAATAAAAATATATGCATTACTGCACGTGTTCAAAGTGTGCCGACATCCTTTCTTTGTAATTCCTCTTTCATACTTACTCACTTGAAACCGATTACCACACATCCGAACAAGTTTAGAATTGGTTCATCTGACTTTCAAAAGCTATGCGATTGATTAAGAACTTCTCAATCACAAGTCATGGGTTTAACGGTTCTACCAAAACAAGTTTCGGTTCTACCTCCATGTGAGTATTGTGCATAGTCACACTAGCTTCCCAAAATTCGGTTGACTAGGTACTAGGATCGGTTCCCCACATATATATGGTATCTAACTAATATGTGTTGCACATGTCCATATGATCGGTTCCCCTTTGTCTAAAAACGTGTTGCACATGTCCATAGGATCGGTTCCCCTTTCTGCTATAAACCTTGATGCACCCTATACAAGGATCGATTCCCCTTTGTGACGTGTTGCACCTCTTTCTAGGATCGGTTCCCCTTTACTCAGTGTTAGGCCTTACAAACTACACAAACTCAATCATACCAACAGGTGATTACTTAAGATCGGTTTCACTAATAAAAGTCAGGCCTCGTGTGAATAGTTTTACCAAGAACACAAACAAGTCATGAGCGGTTATACTAATCACACATATTGGTCGTTCATAAGATATGCAATGAAGAACAGCCCCCAATAACGCCTGGCGATTTCCTTTTCGGTTCATAAACAAAGTTCATGAACTTACTTCCTTAAAACACATGTAACAACATTGTTTGCTAGGATGAAATACTCACCTCATACCCATACATAATCACAATAGCATTCATATGATTATGTTGATGTCTTATCTACAAAGTTTAATGGTTAAGCAATAAACCTCGTATTGAATTCCTTAATACTATGTCTATCTAGAGTGTTCATGCTTCGCAATTTTGTTTTCAATATGCACGACTTGAAAGATACGTTAGGGAATGAAACAGTTCAAGTCAAATATCACTAACCTCAAGTGGAAGGATGATGTTGTGGTTGTAGCTCCGTACTTCTTCACTTCTTCAAGTCTTCGCAAAACTTGTAATGTCTCATATCCTAATACTTTCAAGCTAACCTATACGAAGTTGACTCTAGTACATTTAATCAAGCGACTCTTAAATGAGTTTTGGTTCACTAAAATATGACAACCAAACTTGACATACCAACGCTTGGTGGGTTCAACCGAGCTATGCTCTAACAAATTATTGCACCACCAATTAAAAATCGCCCCACAGCTTCCTCTCCTCACGTGTTTTTTCGCGTCCAAATATCTGCTGGTTATTTGGTGCTCCGGTGACAATAAATTTTGTCGGTATTCGTTATTGTAATGTATTACCAATTGGAGGATGTTATTACGGGGTGATGTAATTGTCCGTATTTTGGTTTTTAATTTTTTGATCATCCTTGTGAATACTTTTTTATAGCGTGTTCAGTTCAAAGAATTGAAGGCTAGGTAATCCAATTCCCGAAAATTCATCGAGCAAGTTAGCTTCATGTAGTTAAGATTTTTGATTCCTGAAAATCCAATTCTTTAACAATGTGGAGTAATAAATTTCCACTGCATCGGTCTAGCAGTGCAATGGAATTTTGGATTCCCGCATAAAAGCGAAAAAGTAATTAAATTAAACATTTTTGGATTTGAATTCCACGGTTTATAAAGGGGATACCACTATTACTCTGGAGTGATACCATTTGATTTTGGACAAATAAATATCAACAGATCCTGACCATCGGATAGCTCAATTGGTATACCCCCGCTGATAGTGGTATGCCCTTTCAATTCATTCCAAGAGTTGATGAATAAACCATAGGAAATAAAGGTATATTTCAAGAGGTATATTTTGAGGAGTATTTAAATAATGTTCCCAAATGAAATTGGTAAATATTTATCAGAAATGTCTTTTTCTGTTTTGTCCACGGAAACTCACTGGACTGGACCCTCCAGACCCATACCTTTGTGTTGGGGGTTACTTCCTCAGCTTAGTTCTATCTCTATTTGTTCCGTCCATGATTTTTAATGAAGGCTATTATTGGGGCGTCACATTCCATTAGAGGGGCGTCACCTAATAGGACAAAAACGGGTCACCCATAACTAATATCAAAAACTCATTATTTAAAATAATTTTGTAATGACTAAACAACCCTTATTTAGTTAATTTTAATTTAATTTAATTAGATAAAAATTAAATTAATGAATTTTGTTGTATACTTGGTGAATTCTGGGACAAAGTTTTTGTGGGAAGAAAAACTGGCCGTAAAATAAACTTCTACGGTTGGAAATAATTCAAACCTGGACGTAAAATCACTTCTAGGGTTGGAAATAATCCAAACCTGGACGTAAAATCACTTCTACGGTTGGAATTAAAAGAAAACTAGACATAAAATCAAATTCTACGGTTGGAATTAAAAGGAACCTGGACGTAAAATGAGCTTCTACGGTTGGAACTAATTCAAACCTGGACGTAAAACTACATGCAAATAAAATTCTACGGATGGAATTAATCCAAACCGGGACGTAAAATCACTTCTACGGTTGGAAATAATTTAAACCTGGACGTAAAATCACTTTTACAGTTGGAATTAAAAAAAACTGGACGTAAAATCGGATTCTGCGGTTGGAATAAAAGAAACCTGGACGTAAAATGAGCTTCTATGGTTGGAACTAATCCAAACCTGGACGTAAAACTACATGAAAATAAAATTCTACGGTTGGAATTAATCCAAACCTGGACGTGAAATCACCTACGGTTTTTAAGTTTTTTATTTTAGTTAAAGGGTAATCTAGACATTTTGTATATGTGTTAGGATATCCCATAATCACTTTTTTGGACATTTAGAATCCAAATGAAGCCCCTCTATTAGAGTGACTCCCCAACAATAGCATTCTTTTTAATACTATGGCATTTTGGCTCAACAGTATCAACTCTCGGACACCTTCTTTTCTAACATGTAGATTATTCATTTAATCTCGGCAGCAACAGAAAAATGAAAGAAACTTTACATTCTACTATGTAACAAACAATATGATTACAGTATATACATTTTACAGCTGCTGCTTATCCCATCTTTTACATTATCTCCCAAAACCTACAATCAACATATCCTTCTAATATACACTTGCATGATGACGAAGATAATGAATAACGGATCTCTTTGTTAGCTATATAGATACAAAAATCGTGACTATAAAACAATGCCTTTAAGTTTCTCTACGTTGTGATATGTAACTCGGATGCCTGATTTTATCTTCAACTCTACTGCAGAGTCCTATTGCAGTTTGAGACTTGGATCTTTGTAACCGTGATCTCTGGATTATGTCGTGATACACTGGGAAAAAATTGCTTTGGAAAGCTTTGTAGATAAAATAAGGCAATAGAGCAGATACAACAACCATGAGGGTTAACAACCAGTAGAGAGGACTGGGGGCACAGGTTTCCTGTAGAACCTTATAAGCTGTTGTGGATACAGCCGGAGGGACTGAGCCGTAAAAGACCAAGAAGATATACCAGAAGGTGATGCTTCCCCAGATGAAAAAATGCTGGATCCAGGTGAAATAGTTTACAGAGAGCGCCATCTGGCAGTTCACTGTCCATACGACACACGTGTACATTGCGATTCCGAGCTCTTCAGCCCCTGCCACACGTCCATCTCCTCGGAACGCATGTTGAAGAATGGTATTAGTTACGAGGAAAAAGATGATAATGGAACTGCAAACCCCGTTAAGCATCCAGCCTAATATACGACGCCAGCTGAAAAGGATGTTTTGTACACCTTCTTGATGCAAAAGAGGATACTGCATAAGAAAAAGAGAAAGGAGTATACTAGGAAATGATCAAAAGTTCTCTTTTTCAACTTATGGAAAGAAATTACAACCAAGTTTGTAACTCAGCATAATCTGAGGTTTATGCCATCCTTGCAGGTAAGTTAATGTGATTTAAATTTATTTACCTTGAGGCATAGTCGTGCAGAAACATCCTGATCGAAAACACCAATAGCAACAACAGGGAGTGAAGTGAAGAAAACATTGTAGAATGACATGTACCAATCATTGTACGCAGGCTGACCAGAGAAAGAAGCAAAAGCTTCAAACAAAAATAATGTGAACCCGAATGCCAAGTTCTTGTAGAAAAAGTAGCATATCTGCACAAGGTTAGCATGGACGGTTAGAGAAACCTACAGTTAGACACACAACCTTTGACTTGGGAATTCATTTATTCATACCATCATAGCTATTCGCCTGTAACACCAATGGCCATGGACCAGCAACAAGCGCTCCAAAAACCGAAATTGAGCAATTGCAAAATCACTAGACATAACAGCCTGCAATCAAAGCTTACAACGGATCAAAATGGAAAATTAAGGAAGACCATTGTCAAATAACATAACAATCAAACATCAGAAAACTAATTGCATTTGTAGATATTGAGAAATACAAATATCGAAACAACAAAGACAGTAACCTGCATTCCCTCAGCGCCACTAATGCCAACTCCTATTTCAGCTTCTTGGAGCATGCCAACATCATTTGCACCATCACCAATGGCTAGTGTGGTTTTACCAGTTCCTACTTTCACCAGTCTCGTGACCTGCAAATTCTTAACGGCTTAGTAAAATGTGTTGGCGCAAATAATAATGGATGTCCTTTACAAGAACAAAAGGTTCGACTTATGTAATAGAATGATGCAAATAATTGGATAATGCACTTACAAGAGCCTTCTGTTTTGGCAAAGAACGGCAACAAATAACTGATGCACAACTAAGTGCAAGCTCCAGAAACAAGCTCTCCAGATTCCTTGTAAGAGCAAAATCCAAGGATTTGCCATCAATAATTAAAGCTGATGGAATGGAACTTTCTTTTGCTGAAATAACTTGAGAATTTCCTTCGTGTAATTGTCTGGTTACGCTCTCAAGAGAAGCCTAAAAAGTTTCAAAAATTCAGGTGCACAAACTAAAAGATTGTTTCCTAGCTTCCTCTATAATTTTAGCATCTGCATACCTTTACAAGAGCCTCTTTGTCCCCTTGTTTCTCCAATGCACTGATTTCAGGTGTATCTAGCGTGATCACAATCTGCTGCATCTCCTCCCTCAGCAAGCTACATGCATACCTGTGGGATATCTTTTCAGTTACAACATAAAACTCAAAGAAAGAACACTGGGACTCAAATATATGTTACATGCATATAGCGAAGACCGATAGCTGTTATGGTGAGGATATGATGTCTGCTCCTAAGAAGTATCTAACATGGATATTTCAACAATACAGTACCGAATCTGTATGATCTGGGTACATATCTACACAACATTAAATTGATATGTAAAGTGATTTTAATACACCATACCCGATATTGACTGCAGTTTCTAACTTGTCACCAGTTAAAACCCATATCTTGATTCCAGCCTGGGCAAGCTTGTCGATGCACTCGGGAACCTACATATAAGACTGTAATCAGTTCGATAGCATACCCATTACGTCTGTTACAAAGGGGAATTCTGGTCACAATGTGCTTGTGCACTGAAGTGTCACTTGCAAGTTTTCCAATTTTATTGTCTAAGACAACTTTTCCCACCACTCCAGGAGTCGACATTAGAACAAGAAATGGGGTTATTATATTTGACTTATCCTTTTCTATAAGAGCAGTAAAAAGTCTTCATATAGAGGGTTCTTGATCTATGACTTCTATTTTTGGAAATTTATAAAGTGCTTCTAAAAGCCCTGATCATGAACCTGCAAACAGCTCAAATGTGCATCCAAGGGAATCTTAAGCTTCCTATTGTTAGCAAAAATCGCAATATTAGATCATTTTTGACCGATCCATATGGATCGATGTAGCATATGATGGCATATAAGAGACAATCAACTTAGAAGTTAGAATGCCGACAAGTAATATGCAATCGGACCAGCCAGATATGTAGGATTGGATGGAAACAGTCCCTTGCAAGACACATTGATCCCCAACATTGGAGCTCCAAGTTAGATGAAAGAGGAGCTAATGGAAGTTAGTTTGATCATTACCCCCTTCTGTAATTTATCCTCAACAGCTGTGGCTCCAAGAAGCATCAAATCCCTCTCGATCTTAATAGCTGCAGCATCTACCAGTGCTTCTCGATCTACAGATAAAGAATTTTTGGCCTTGAGAAATTCCAGTTGCCATGTTTTGTGCTCTTCTTCACCGATCACACGATATGCAACTACCAAGGTTCGCAAACCAGCCTTGGCATAACTCTTGATGTGCTCCTTGGTCTTAGCAACAAACTGTTGCCCATCCTCAAAAATCCTATCAAACATTATGCTGAAAGAACAAGAAAAAAAATGATATAATTACAATTTTTGACATACCAAAGTTGGTGCCCACTGCCAATAACAAGAAGAGCATATGGCTCAGACCTGTCTGCCCCCTTGCAGAGGAGTAATACTTGACCTTCTTCATCTTTCACAATCACAGACATTCGCTTACGAGAACTACTAAACTCGATAACATGAAGCAGCTTAAATGATCTGAAATTGAGAAATTAAATCACACATAAGATACAACAACGGCGTCCACAAAATAATACAGATGCATTACAAAAGAACGCGGTATAAAACTTCTCAAAAGGGAGTCCACCTGTCAACTATCTTTCCAGTCTGAGGATCTAACTCATGCAATGAGATGCTTGTCTGAGTCCTTTTGTAGAATTCAAACCCAAGTTCCCGTGCAGCAACCACAAAAGCCGCTTCATCTGGAGACTCGGCCTCATAAGAAATTTCACCTGTTTCCTTATTTACATCAGGAATCGCTGTATGGCAGATTGCTAAAATGCGAAGGAAGTTCCGGATGGCATCTGCACAAGGCTGCTTAACCCACTGTCCATTCATGATACGCTCGTCTTTGAAGTTGAAGCCTTTCACTGGAAATTTTGAGCCACCATCATGGTTCTCCAAATCAAATGATGGATCACCAAGTTTAGGTGAGTCATCCATTTTTTTCCTTGCTACAGCTCTCTCTACTTCTGTCAAACCATGACCATAAGCAGTACCAGCTATGGAACATTTAACAAATTCCATTGAGTTGCACGTCAGAGTGCCTGTTTTATCCGATAGAACAGTATCAACCTGACCAAGTTCCTCATTCAAATTTGACGTGCGGGCATGTGCTGGACTATCTGTTTCCTCATGATACATATCCTGATCCTGGTTAATAAATATACTCTGTAAAACCTTCACTACTTCTATGGATACATACAAGGATATAGGTATCAAATAACCATATAACATTAGGCCCGTAAGGAAATGAAGACCTGCTGCTAAAGTTGCTCGCCTTGGGTCAAAATACACAGTGGTATCTTCCGGTCTAAGATACCACCTTTTAATCTTTCCACCTTCAATATCCTCCCTTGTTGTGACACCAAAGAATATGGATCCAATAGAAGATATCAAAATTAGGGTACTGAAAAGTATGTATATTATCTTATCCATTTTCCTCTCGACCTTACTTCTCTTAGAAGGAGGTTCTGTAGCATTCTGCATCACCTTCGTGTCATGACCCGTAAAAACCACCACTCCATAGACATATTCAGAATTTCGAAGCTTTGAATCTCTTAAAAGAATCTGCTGTGGTGAAAGAGGGTACTGCTTGCCATCATAATACAAGCTTCCAACAAAAGAATACAGATTTTCATTTGGATCCTCACATTTGATCAGTGCCTTAAATTTCTTAAAGGAGTACTCATCTCTCAGGGAAGAAGTCTCACCCAAAGATTGCTTAGCTTTCAAGTTTGTCTCACCATCAAGATTCATTGTCTCAACAAAACAAATCCCATCCTCATAACTAGATGAAAGCAGTAGAAGATCAGCAGGAAAGAATTCATCTTTTTCAATTTTAACAAGATCTCCTACTCGTAATTTCTTCCATTTGGTTTCATGAAAAGTATGATCAGCACCATAAGATTTGACCTTTCGATTATTAGCTTCTATATCCTGAAAGCATTACAGAGTGGAGTATCCATACATTACTAAACAAGTAAAGATGCAGTAATTCCATATTTGCAGAATGTCAAAGCAAACAAGAAAATACTGGAAACAAGCAAAGATGTTAGCACATGAAATTTTGTGTCCTTGCTAGGTCTTCATTACCGATCCTTATACATCAGCTTTCTCTAAATTTCCAACAATGATACACAAGCAGGCATCGAGAACTTATATAGTGATTTACCGTACAAGTGTACAACTATATAAGAATTGAGAAAATTGAGCGTCCAGAGCTACCTACCAAACCCATGCACAAAATTAGGGAAAAATCTAAAATATCAATTGACCACAGGACCACACTGCTGTTTCTATTGGAAATTGAGAAAGAACCAAGAAAGTCTCTGAGGTCCAATTGATAGCAAAGCTGCACCCATATTTCCCCTGTAACAACATAATCACATATGTGTGCTACACATAACTAGCAGCTATCATATAATCTTGATTTCAATCTTCATAATATATCTAGGTTACATGTCAATTTGTTGTTATTCTATAATGATACTAGCAATCATGTCTAGCCAATTGAACATCTTCAGACTTGTAATCTGTTTCAAATCATATCGTCATGATCATGTTTGGATTCTAATTTTCAAAAATTCAAATGGCTGATTGATAAAACAAACATTTATAGAAAAAAAATCCTTAAAACACCCAAAATAAAAGCGACAAATGAATTAGCTACCTGATTTCGACGCCTACAATCTTCGACACCTTCTTTAGCCATAGTAGCTCCAATAACAACGACCAAAGGAAAGAGAATACTACCAGCTGTATAAGGTGCTAATGGAGTAAATGAAACACAAGCTACAACAAGAAAATATATATTTGCAACTCTCCTGAACTGTTCAAACAAAGATTTAGGTATAAAATTAACCAGTGTATATTTAGTAGTAGATACATAATTACCCTTATAATTAAGCTGACTAGCTTCTATATTATCAGCATCATTGCAATATGCAACTCTCGAATAACCTTCTTCCCCTATTTGTTTATGATCATCTTTAAACACTGAACCCATACAAGAAAATGAGTACAGTTTACTAAATCTTATCCCTCTCCGCAGCATCGTAAAACTTTAACAAAAATCTCAATTTCGCACTCTCATTATTGATTATTATTATTCAGTTGATACCCAATTTGTTTTTGGTTTCGAAACTAATTTCACCCACCAAGACTTTAGTTTCCCACCAAATGTACAACAACATATACAGACAAGACACTGATGTGAACTTGAAACAAGAAAACTATCAACTAGCTCTAGCTGCAGCTCTCATTGTAATCAACTAAAAACACCCAAGAAATGTTTTCCAAGTAAGTTGAAAAGAAGAATTTCTAAGAAATTACAAGACAGAAGATCACTAGTGTTTCTTTGTGATTCTTTTCGTTAAGTCCAAGTTGAAATGATTTCTTTCTTCATAGAAAGAAAAAAAAAAGAAAAAAACAGAGATTGGTAGAGAGAGAAAGTAGTAAGAGAGAGAGAGAGAGAGAGGAATTTTGAATGTTGTGTATGGGGTTTCGTATCTGCATCTAGTTTTTGCTGTTTCTCAAAGCAAAATTCAATTCTAGGTCTTAGTCAATAGTTACCAATTTTCTTTTCTGTTTCTTTTCGCGACGTTTCGTGTGATAGGTGTACCAAATTATAAGAGACCCTGACGTATTGAATATTTTTCTTACACCAAATCATAAAACTAACACGTAATAATCATTTGGTTTAGTGGTCAATGCCCGTTGAATACGTAGAGTAATGAGACACGTCATTGCTTTCATGTTACCGACAGTTAAAATGAGAATCTTTTTGTTATTGTTTATCCGACTGTTGATTATTACGTATTATCTATCTGTCCCGAAATATACGGTGTCGGATTGGATAATTAGGGAAAATAACGTCAGGGTCATGTAAGAACCGTTGGATTCGTTGTATTTTTAGGGTTGTTCTTTTGGCGAAGTCAAGTGCAGGTCAGGACGGAAGAATCAAGTGTGGGACCATATAGTTGGTTGTAAAATAAGGTTGTGTTTGTTAAATATATACAGGAAAGGGACTAGTTGTTGGACAACTCCTTTCTTTCCTTGAGAGGTGGTGGTGATGGTGGTGGTGTGGGGAAGATGATGATATATGATGGGATGGGAATTCGATAAAAAAACCATCGCGATACCATAACTAAAATAGTAAAATATATACATGTGGTATCATAGAGGCGTTGTTAAGAAAACCTATACGGTCACTGCGTGCTTTTGTTTCTTCAAATTTTCTCGTCAATAAGGCCTATTACCTTGCATATGTCAAGCAACTGATTTTGCCACTTTAGCATCCATTATGGATATGCCAAAATGCCAAACATATTTGTCTATGTGCCAGGAATAGCAGTTAGGCATATAGGACGGAGTTTCAAATGAGCAATAGAGTGTCCACCGTTAGATGGTCAAAATATCGCTCGTTGGTCATTCCAGCGCTAGTCTTCCTATCGCTCGCTGAGTTGATCATCGCTCATCAGTTCCTCGTCCAACGGCTACAATTTCCCACGTCTATAAATACCCAATTTCAAACTCATTTCAACCCACACCAGAATTTCTCAATCTCCAACTCTTTTCATCACTCTTCCAATTCCTCAAAGAGCATGGTTGATAATATGAGCATGGTTGAGTTCGTAGCAAACCAACATGCTGCCGAAAATCAAAGAGTTGTTAATGGTGCCAGTGTGTGAAGTCGAATTAGGAAGTGATTACTAAAAAAATTACTACTGAGGAAGATGAATGTATTTGCAGGAATTTTGCATATTTTACTGAGACTTTATTCACAGATGAATTCAGTCTCCAAACATTTTGAGAAAGGATTTTTGGAAAAATTGAAGAACAAACAATGAACCCCAACAATCAGTGATTTTTCAAGGTTGAGTCATTGCTTCACTGTAATCAATAAGGAAGTTATTAGGTAAGGAAGTTATTAGGTATGTTGTTTTATCCGACTGTAAACAATGAACCCCAACAATCGTGATGTTTCAGGGTTGAGTCATCGCTCCACGACATAGGAATAAGCCTAATAATAGAAGTTTCTTGACCCGAGCCATCATATGTTGACCATTCTGGTTCCTTCTGACTTCACCATTTTTGGTGATTTTTGTTCTCCATCTTCTGGCGGATCGTCACTTCTTTTTCTCGATTCGATCGGTCTCTTCTGTATGATTTTTTTCTTCTTCCTTATTTTTTCGTTTTTTTTTTTTTTTTTTTTTTT
>NC_039364.1:246999430-247053555 GCF_003573695.1 Papaver somniferum
TTTTTTTTGTTTCCTCGCTAATTATGGATACTTCTTCCGCAAATCCTGATTATGAAGAGATCTTGAACGCAACTAATCCTGATTATGAAGAAATCTTAAACAGAATGTCAAGCCTTTTTTCTAAATAATCAAAACCTTGAATTTGAAGATCAAGAAAGTCAAAATAATATCACTTTTGAATGGACAAAATATCTGATCTTTAAAACTACAAATAGAAGAGGTTATGCGTATTTCATTCTCTTGGAACTTCTTCGAAAATCGTGGCGTTCTTCTAGATCTGTGTTTTTTTTAACTCAGTAGTAATATATGTATATATGGTCAAATTTTACCTATGTGACCTTGAATTTGTACTCCAACACTCCAACATACTCTATGGTCCCTAAATAATGAACTTCTCCTGATAGTGAGATATGGTGATTTACTATGTTAAGATTACGAGTTCAAATATTCTTTCTTTTGCGTTCAGTTTCATACGATTTTCCACCAAGTATGATGAACAACAAAGAGGTTATTGTAGATGACAAAATATAGCATCTACCCAAAAAATGAAAGCCGAAGAGTAATACAGCTGAGACGTGAAATAAGGCTCAATGTCAGATGTCGAAGAGCTGAACCAAATGTTCGAAGATTAACTGCAGGTTACCAAACACAACATAGACACGGATATAGATGCAGAAGACCTACGTCCAGTAGCGAAGTTGAGAAGAACCTCGATGTTGTCAGTTAAGTAAAGACCTGAAAAGCGAGATAGTTATAATGAATAGTTGTCCCACATCCGAACAAGTGCAAGGAGGGAAAGTTAATTGGGTCACATCCGTCACATGCTTACTTAAGATGAAAGTCATTTACATGGAATCCCCATGTTCATACAATGTATAAATAGCCATAAATACTAGGAATGTAAACATGATCATTTCATTAATAGAAATCAGACTTGTCAGAGCATTTCTCGGTTGAACCCGCCAAGCGTTGGTATGTCAAGGTTGGTTGTTATATTTTAGTATCAAAACTCAAAAGTCGCTTGATTAGATTACCAGAGTCAACTTCATTAGGTTATACTAGAAAGCCTAGAAATGCTGAGACATACAAGTATTATTCTGAAGACCTGAAGATTTTGAAGACATATCGACATCATCAAAGACATCATCCTTCTACTTGAGGTTAGTAATACAAGACTTGACTTGTTTCCATTTCTATATCGTTACTTTCAGGTCGTTTAGATTGAAAATATAACATACGAAGTTCTGTACATGAAACTCTAGTATTAAAGACTTGATCATACGAAGTTTTGTATATGAAACTCTAGTATTAAAGACTTGATCATCTAATTATGATCAAGGTGTCAAGGAAGAATATACACATTGTTTTACAACCTTGGTATATTGAATTACGAAGTATAACGTTTATCTTTTGAACTTCGTAATTGCGATATAGACATAATCTTTGTAACTTGTTACTAGATTGTGTAATGAACTTAGGATTGATTTCGTGCCTAGAAAACTATGTTTAATTACATGAGTTTAAGGAAGTAGACTTACGAACTTGTTTAGTGGTAGAAATAAATAAAAAGGATTGGTGGTCCGGTTTTCATTGAAGATCTAAGTCAGGACTGATTCCTACTTGTGTTGGAAATCGTGGTAGTACCGATCCTTACTTATGTTGGGATATGGTAGAACCGATCCTTACCTATATGGGTAACTAAGGTAAAACCAATCCTTACCTACTTTGGGAATCAAGATGGAACCAATCCCCATAAATAGAACCAATTTATCATATCATGTACACTTTAGGATTTGTGCGATTTTGGAATTGGTTTTGCAAAATAAGAAAGTTCAAGATGTCGACATAGTGAGTAATTAGAACATGCGTACAAATCTTATATTTTAGTGTTCAAAGATATTCCTTGATACTCAAGGTAGGATCCCAAACCGAAATGTTTGAGAATCTTTTTACTAAGATTTTTGATTTTTTCCCAACAATCAAAACATATCTCTGGAAGATATATTAGTTAAGTTTCGTGTACGCTAACTAATATTAAGTTGTAATCCAAGAGGGATTTTGATATGGCAGTTGGATATTGGTTGGAATTGGATGCTTATTGTATATCTTGAGAATATTTTAGGTTATGGAAATTCCTTGGTGTCCAAACTACCTTGGTCTCTTGAAAGCATTCTCCTTCATACGTTTGGAAGTACAAGGGCGAACATGTTTGGGAGTTCCAATAGAATTTCCAATGAGAGCAATGGAATGTGCACGACATATTTGCTCTATTAAGCATGGAAAGCCTAACTTCTTGTTGGATGACGTCATCGAGACCATTTGAAGAATGATAAATCCACAAATATCAAGACCTTGAGCACCCAATGCAAGGAAATAGACCAACTCCGCAAAATCTCGACGCGAGTTCTCAATCATGGAGGGACAAAGATTAGAAATGCGAAGTTTTTCGAAACTCATCAACGCAAAACTAAGATAATTAGTAGGAAATTTCCCTTCAAACCAATCAACATTCTTGCTACAAAGACCATTAGAAATGGCTTCATAAGATGGTTTTTCTCCTCTTGGTCTAGGAAGGCGAAAATTACCCAATTGAATTTTAGTAATCCTTGAAATCAACTCTCTATCAACAAGAATCCTTTTCCTATATATCATAGTCTTGAATTCTAAGTCATCAAGATTAACATCATGGATGTTAGCATAAAAGATTCTTGTGAGAGTGTCAAAGCCTTCACCAAGACCATTAAAGATGTCACCAAGATTATATTTTTCAAAGCACATCAAATCTTCTTTATGACCACTTTCCTTTTCCAATTTCTTTTCTAGAATGAAACCACTAGAAGAAATCTTTTCAAAGTTCTTACGAATAGAATTATTGATAAATCTAATTCTAATGGAATCTTGGTCACTTGGTATATTCATACCCATAAGAGAAGAATTATGATTTTTTGAAATCTTCTTTGAATTATTATCACCATTATTGATTTTCCTCATGAACCCTAAAAATTCAGAGTAATTAGGAGGAGAAAATCTTACTTGATATGCTCATTGAAGATGATGACAAGCCTTTGCCCCTTTTTAACTTCCAAAATAAGATTAATGGAGATGGTACGTGAACCCTAGAAACTCCCTTGTTCACGAACGCGGACAAAGAAATGAAGAATAAGAAGGGTACGCGTACAATAGGGGTGTGAAAAAAGTCCGTAACCGCGGATTTCACCCGTATCCGTCCATAAAATTGCGGGTGAAACCCAATCCGCAAGATCTATGGGCCGGTCACGGGTGTGATTCTCAAATCCGCACTTCTAGCTGTTTGGTTGCAGTTGGACTTTGAAATTCGCGAATTCACCCGCACCGTAGGCCAATATGGCGAGCCATTTTTGCAGTGGCCAAAAAATTGAGAGAGAATTAAAGAAAGAAAATCTTCTCCTGACATTCTTATGCTTCTGTTACTTTTAATGGTGTTTTTTTTTTAAATTGGATGACTATTGTAGTTTTTGGTCTAGAATTTGTAATGGTCTTTTTTAGTACTCTGTCATATTTCCTTAATTATAAGTTGGTTTTAATTGTAACAAAAGTACGATGGAGAACTTAATTAATTGCACTCTCTGTCTCACTTGATCAATATCCTGAAATGAATGCACGACTCATTCATCCAGACTCCAGAAATATCAGTAACATGATTTGGGTACACAACTCCTTTCTTAGTGGTACTGAACAATGTAATAGACTGTTAAATGTTAAATTGCAGACAAGAAATAGATAACCTAGCTTAATATGAAGAGATTTATCATCTGAAGCTTCAATAACCCAAGTCATTCACATGGGTAGCGGGTTTCAAAAGCTGTCGGACATATTTAAAATAGCAGAAACTTACAAAACTTACGAATTACAAGTAGAAACTTGCAAAGCTTACGAGTTACAAAATCACAGCGATAAATCTCAAGAAAATATTAGAGAAGATAATATCAAATACGATAGAAAAAGTAAGATCAGACCACGCAACTACAAAGAAAATAGTTGGGTCTAGCTTCAGAATCCCAATAAAATCTTTAAGTCGTTAACCTATAATGGTTTTAAAAAAACCTAGGTTAAAGGAGAAGCGACTCTAGTCGCAACTAGTATCACACAGGAGGTGCGGGGATTAGGTTTCCCAGTTGCTAGAGTTATCCCTTATATAGTCTTCAAATCAGGGTTTGATAACTTTGAGACAAAGCAATCAATATTCACCGTTAGATGAAAACCTGATTTAAGATTCAAGCTAAGTTTGTGCCATTAGATGGTCTTAGATTGTTACATCCAAACGAAATATACCTTCATTTAGATATGGGTAACCATACCTAAACGTGTATATTGAGTTGGCTCAATAACAGTTAACCGAAGTTAGTCATATGAACACTTTCGTATTAACCGTGTTCATCTTAACACTTCTAGATCAAATGAATCTAATTGTGTTACTCATAGAGTTGTTCAATTGGTTATACTCTCATAGAAGTATACAAGACACAATTGAAGCAAAATCGGATTGATTCAAAAGAATCAGTTCATGAACATTTTATCCACGGTTTGCAAAGATTGCATTCCTTAATTTATAAATGTATTTGTTCATGAGTATGAAATCATACTTAACCGATTTTAGAACTTAATCACATAAGTTTGCAAACGGGTACGCAAACTTAAGTTCCGGACTTGATCCTTTCCGACAGTTCGCAAACGGGTATGCATACTGTCGTTCCGGACTTGATTTTTCCCACAGTTCGCAAACGGGTACGCATACTGTCGTTCCGGAACGAATTCAGGTGAAACAGTTTGCAAACGGGTACGCAAACTTAGTTCCCGGACTTTGATAGTTAAAACCGTTCGCATACGGGTATGCATACTGTGTTATATCCAGATAATGATTAATTGTTCTAAACTCCCATTTCAATTATTGAAATATTCATAGAAAACGAAAATAGCTGTCTCACACAAACTATTAGCTTATAAGCAATTTTCAATGATCGAATGATCAATTCGAAACATTCCGAGTCTACATCTGAAAAAACGAGGGGTCTAACAACCACACCCAATATTTCGCTTAGCAATCTGTATGGACAAACTTCAATATACCTTCGAGAGAATCAACTAGACAGTGAGACTTAATCTCAAGAAAAGTATATCCAAGAGTATCTCAATTTCTCAATTCAATCCGCAATCAAACAAATAGGAATTTGCGAGCCCGATTGAATATAAGAGAAATAACTTGAACGATACCAAAGACCAATGTTCAAGGATCATCAATTTCAATCAACAACCAAAGGTTGGATTTACCAATTGATCGATTCAATCCACAACCACTGATATTTCTATTATATAACAAAATATAATGCGGAAAAGAAATAACACAAACACCAGAAGTTTTGTCAACGAGAAAACCGCAAATGCAGAAAAACCTCGGGACCTAGTCCAGATTTGAACACCACACTGTATTAAGACGCTACAGATACTAGCGTACTCCAACTTAACTTCAGAATGGAATGTAGTTGAGCCCTAATCAATCTCACACTTATCCAGGTACAGTTGCGGTCCTTACTTCTCTGAATCCCAGCAGGACTCCAAGTGTGAACCGATTAGTTGTATTGTCTCGACTCAGTCCATAGACAATCACTTTCGGAGAAAGGACTTATAGGAAGGAAAAGTTTTAGCTTGAGGTATATTTGGGTACCCTCGCCGATTTGGTATTAGAGCAAGCAAACACGAAAATATCTAACAATCTGTGTTTGGTGCGATCCATCCTATAAGAATGAATCTATTATGTGGTTCAGTTAACGTAATGACAGGATTTGAATACTTTAAAAGATCATGGTGGAAAACACGTATGAAGTGTGTAATACTTTTATTCCTAAATCTGTTGGAAATTATGCATATGTATGTCTTGAGTGACTAAACGATCCTTTAACTATTATAGGATTGTACTTCATTATGTTATGTAACAATGGTACAATGGCCTATGTGACAGTCTATATCTTGAAAATGCATAAGATTCTACTTAAGATTTTTATGAACATTGGCTATTGTGTTCTGACAAAATTAGGGATCTTAAATATATTTTGGATGCTTTATCAAAGTATATACATGTACATTTTCAGATCAAGAACTGTGAATGATTCGCCTTCTAGGATGCGTTTTTGGAAAATATGTGATCCTTCAAGGAATGGGTTTTCAGCTAATAATTATATTAACAATGGTTTGCTTTATACACCTCACAACTGTTTTAATGAAGCAAGTGATCTTTTGAAACATTATAGGAATTATGATTTTGATGATATTTCTAACAAGTATCATATTTTGTTCAAAACTAGTTTTGTATACTCTAATAGAAAATTCTTGAATAAAGTTCAAGTAATATTATCAAATTCTGATAATAAAAGAGTAAACAGACCTTTGGACAAAAACTTGGAATCAATCCGAAACAAAGATCCAGTACATGAAAAAACGGTTTTCCAAAAGAAAGACCTAGATACAAAATCGGAATTGTTTTCCCACAAGCCTCGGTTTCCGATTATGTTAGTATTTCCTAAAACTAGTTATTTTCGATCTTTGATTTCAAGTCTTCCTATAAAAGATAACCTCTTTCTATATGTTCGAACATATTGGGGAAAATTGATCAAAACCGTAACTAGGGTTTTTCATATTTTCACAAGTATAAGAAAAAGGAAATCAAGAACCAAATCCGCGAATAATCAGGTCAGGATTGAAGATATTGATAAAATCATATTTCCTAACAGTATTGATAACAAGCATGAATTTGCACGTTTCGTTGACAACTCTTGCTTTAGAAAGTACGAAACACTTAAGGGAATGGATTTTATGACTGAAATGAAGTTTGATCCTGATGTCCAAAATAAGGATTATGTGAAGTTTGTTCAAGATAGGAACTGGGGAAATCTTTTCGATCTTGAAGAATATTCACCTGATATGGTAAGAGTATTCTATGCCAATATTCACAATGTTGATCACAAAAAACTCAGCTTTGTGACTCTTGTTGGTTGAGGAATCTATTATGTTGATCGTAAGAAAATTTCTAATGCTATTATATACAATGAGGAACATAATCACTTGATTACTGGAGTTGAAATTGAACATGATACCATTTCAACATGTCTCATTGGAAAGAAAGCTAGCTGGGAGAATGATAGATTACCAACAAGAGATATACCCTTCCATCTGAGGATTCTCGGCAAACTTTCCTTAGCAACCATTTTTGCAAGTACAAGAGACAAGTCAGTTTGGGACAAGACGTTTGCTGAATTCGTCTATTTTATGTTAAAAGAAGATTCTCAAATAGATCTCTGTGGAATCATTGTCAACCAAATGATTAAGATATTAGATTTTATCTCTTCCTCTGGTATTAAGAGTCATCTCGGTTTTCCTTGTATTATTACCAAAGTCTGTGAATCTATTGCAGGAGATGACCTTGTTGATATGAAAAATATTAGTGCTGTAACCGATAAGATTATAAGTCAAATGATGGGAGGACAAGCCTCCAAGAAAGTGGTCAAAAGAATTTCACCAAACTCTTTCAAGAAGTCTCTAGGTATTCATCTTGAAAAGATTGGTAGGCAACTTGACTGTTTTCAAAAACAGATAGCATTTACTGCAAGAAAAGATCCAGAAACCCATAAAGGGATTCTAAGCTTCGAATCTGAGTTTTGGAACCGTGAAGCTGAAACTAAAGAAAATCGTCAAAAGACTCCTTGTGAACTAGTCATAGAAGATCGAATTGTCTTCAAGAACTGAGATAGAAAAATAGGCTGCAATTTTTGAGTTCTTTCATTGATTGTATTAAGTCTATTATGAACAAAAACTACTATGAATAAATTTATTTGATTTATAATTTTTCTTGTGATAGTTTTTGATTTACATAGCATGTGCTTGAATGCTTTATTTAATGCTATGTATACTTATGAGATGTTTGATTTCGGTTTTATTATCTTGATATTTGATCTCATAATATGTTGTGAACCCTTATGGTTTGGGTGAATTTTTGATTTAGCAGGATTAAGTTTTATCCCATGTTGGTAGGCTTTATCAAAAAATCATGAGGGGTTCTGATAGAAACAATATGTGAAAAAGTCTGTAGATGGTGGATTTTTGACAAGGGAAAAATCGTAAAACCATAATTATGCATACTCCGGATCCGGCAATCGGATGAGTATTGAGACTCATGTCTCTCAACAAATCGTGAAAGCTCATGCCATAAAATCTCTGACTGAGAAGGCTGTCTCTCAGAGTATCTGTAGATGTGTAGTCTCCCAGCTGAGGCCACGGCACATCTCATGAATACTAAGCAATTTCAGTAATTATTTCTATATAGAATCGAAAGATTGGACGGCTCCTAGACAACATGCCTGCTAGTATAGAGCGTCAACGTCTTCAGGATGTAACCAGGTTTTCCCTGACTATATAAGAGAAATATGATACTCCAGCAAGTTCATATTGCTCAACTCTCAGATAATTAATGCTCCTAGATAGGAAGCCCTGCTAGTATAGAGCCATCAGTTAATTATCTCTAATCGCCTGAAAATCCAACAATATTCTACGATTCTTCGTTATTTTTCGTCATTTCAATTCGTGGTTCTTCTCAGCAGAATTCCACGGGTTAGTGATAAATATTCAACGAAACATGCATCTGAGCATCGAATAAGCCCTGACTAAAATGGTGCAAGTGTACTTAGCAATAATGCACAGACCAACATTTGAATGCACAAACGAGCATTTCAAAAATACGAATGAACGATGAACCTATGCAAAATAGGAAGGAAAAATAATAACAATAAAATATTAGCAAAGGCGCCAGGGACTGGGCTCACCAGGCGGCCGGTCATGCCATGACCAGTCTCACGCCCAATTTTATATTTTATCATATTTTATTATTTTCCCTGATCTCATGAAAATTCTCTCGTTCGAGCAAATCCCCTTCGATTCAAGGAAATTCTTTAATCTCATGATATTTCTTTATGTCAAGAAAATAATAAAATTAGGGAAAGGTGTCACGGGACCGAGCACCAGCCAGCCGGCCATGCCCTATTCGTGGCCGGTCCCACACCTCACGTCCCCATTATTTTATTATTTCTCTCAATCCATGAAAAATATTATAAAATTAAGAAAACTCGTGGGACCGGGCTCTAGCCGGCCGGTCATACCTAGCGGTCCCACACGCCTCTTATTTTATTATTGTTTTTTGTTTTGTTTCCTCATTCCATGAAAACTCCCTGATTTCAACAAAATACCTTGGTTTCAACAAATCTCTCTGATTTTATGAAAATTCTCTAAAATCATGAAAATTACATAAAATTGGGAAGAGTGCCCTGGGACCGTGCCCGTTGGCTGGCCGGCCATGCCTTGGCCATTGCCGGTCCCGCACTCCATCATTTCCTATTTTATTATTATTTTATTTCTCTCATCTCATGGAAGTTCCCTAATTTCATAAAACACTCCGGTTTCATGGGATTTCCCTCAATTCAGAGAAAATACGCAAAATTATATAAAACTGGGAAAAGTGTGGGACCGTGCTTGTCAGCCGGCCGGCCATTCCCTAGCCGTGGCCGGTCCCACACCTTGCAATTCCCTGTTTTATTTATTATTTTCATCATCTTATGTATTTTTCCTAGTTTCAGCAAAACCCTGGATTCTGCATATTTTTTCAAAATGTTGCTCAAACGCGCATCGGAAAATATTGAAACTCTCAGGACTAAGACACGGACACTATGGTGACACGGGCACATCCCCTTGACCGACCAAGGGTGACCCTAAGGCTTGCAAACATCCGTTCCCACACGTTTTAATGATTTTAACCTAATTTGCTCAATTGCTCATATTAGGTTCAAACTATTTCCAAACAATTGGGGGTTTGCTCAAATGACCATCAATTGGTCCCACGGTCACCAAGAGCCGGTCCCATGACCTCTTGGTCGGTCCCTCATCTTTTCATGGCTAGGTTTTGTTATATGTCGCTCACACGAGCATTATTTTAATAAATGATTAAACCAACATTTAATCATTCTTTCACCAACTGGTCCTCAAGAGACTTTGGTATTTTTCTCATTTGAGCATCTGGGCGTTACATGGAGGAGTCATCATCCCATGTAGCCGGTCCCTGCTTCACTCGGCGGTTGATTTTGAATAAATCATCATTTCATTAAAATTAGGGTTTTTGAATCCAGGGCTCTGCAAAAAACATGATTCTGAGCAGATTAAAAAACTGATAATTTTATGTTGATTCCATGATCAACATTTTTATTTGTTATGCTCGACCCAGCAGTCAGTATCTTAAATTAATATTTTATTTGGTCCTGCTATCAACAATTCATCAAATGAGCAATATTCGCTCGAACCTGCAATAATTTGCTCAGATTCAAGAATATTGGTTCAACTATCAATATTCAACAATTCAGCAACACAGTTTGCTCGTCTTAGGTAATCAACATAATAAAACCTCTTCTCAGCAGACATATTTAATTCATGAGTTTCAGAACATTTGCAAATAATGTTCAACTCAGCAATACATGGACTCATCGTCCCATAAAGTCAGCAACTGACTCCACAATCACGAGATATCAATCGTGTCACATGGGGGGATATTAACTAGGGTTTTGGTCTGGCGGTCTACGGCACGTGTGTTCACCCACGACGAGAATGTGAGAAAGTCGTGCAATCAGTTGGAAGAGTCAGCAAAGTAGTGGGTGGAAAATTAACCAAGTCTCCGCACGATGAGCAGCTGGTTTTAACACGATTTCCCACTTCCCCACTCTCTGATTCCAACAACTGTCACACTTCATGGGATCATGGTGTTTTTAATTTAATAAAAAGACCTATGAATCATGATTGAAAGGACAAGATTCAAACACTCTGATGCAGGGCATACTACAATTCCAGAAGATTCCGCTTAGAGGTTTGGCTTCCATGGTTTCCTAGTTTCAGTCTTTCTTATTTTTAGGATTCTTTTAGATTTCCTTTTAGTTTTCTGTTTCCTAGTTTAGTTATTCTTCAAGCCTATATAAAGGCTATATTAAGTCTTGTAAGAGCTATCTATTACTCAATCAAATTATTAAACACAAAACTTATCTTTCTCTTCTTGCTTGAATTCTCTTCTCTTCTTGCTTATAGCAATCTAGTATTGCTTTCTTTTATCTTGTTCCACATTACTTGGTATCACCCGCTTAGTTTTAGGTTTTTCATCCTATCACTTGATCCTTTACTTCGCTTCCGCAACACCTTTTCATTCCTTTTAAGTACACAAAAAAAAAATATGACTGCTCATCCAGTTACTCTAGCAGCAATCGAAGCTCTCATCAAATCTCATACCGAGATTTTGGCAAAAAACATTACTGAAACTCTTGAGAAGTCCATGGAGGAAAAATTAGGTTTAAGAGATAACAAGCTTGACGCAATGCAGAATCAGATTTTCAAGGTTGCAAAACACATAAATATAGATTTGGATATGCCTGAGCTTGTAGACTTAGAAAAAAAAAAACTAAAAACGATACACTTCAGTTTTTACAGAATGATGAAGTACCTAAAGATGTATTGCGTACTTTAAACATTAAGAAACCAGATGAAGGGTTCATAGGTCATTCAAAGAAGAAGCTAGTTTCTCCTACACTCGACAGTGATGATGAAGATGAACGTGAGAACGATCTAGAGAAGAATTGGATTGAAGAACGACGTTTAAAAACTGGTCACAACCCTTACAGTTCTTTACCCGAATATAAGCTAAAAGCTGATATTCCCAACTTCTCTGGAAATTTTCGTATTGAAGAACTAACTGATTGGTTCTTTGAGGTAGAAGCTTTTTTTGAATTTATGGAAGTCCCTGAAGATTCTAAGGTCAAACTTGTGACTTACAAGCTCAAAGGAGGAGCTGCAGCCTGGTGGGATAAGATCTGTGATGATCGTAGAAACGCTAACAAACCGAAAATACGTACTTGGACACGTATGAAAATTTTGATCAGGGATAAGTTCTTACCTAGAGACTTTATGCAGCAACTTTTCATCAAATTGCAGAACATTCAGCAGGGGGCACGCACTGTTGAAGAATATGTGTCAGATTTTTATAATTTGGTGGCACGAAATCAACTCAAAGAATCTGAAGAACAGTTAGTTGCAAGATTCATTGAGGGGCTGAATAGATTAATACAAAATGGTATGACTCATTCAGTTTTTACTATGGTCGAAGCGGTGCAGCAAGCTATTAAGATAGAAAATCGCCTTCTTCGTTCTTTTAGGACTTATCCATCCAGACAAGGGCGTTATCAAAATAATTCCAGGGGTACCAATTCATCTCAAAACTTTTCTCCAGATACTGTTTTGACTATTCCCAGGACTCCTTATGATGATGTTAGCCATTCACATCGACAACCTAGCCATATTGTGCCTTATACTCCACCTATGGCTACACCTATCTTAGCCAATCCAGTTGATCTTCAGCCGGGTCAGCAGTCTCACTCTCTGCAACCAACTCCTCCTACTACAGGGAATCGGTTTCATAACAGGCAACAACAATTTCCAACGCAACAGAGAACTACTAATACTTATGCAAAATTTCGTGGAGATAAGTGCAATAAATGCCAGCAATCGGGGCACACGTCTAGTGATTGTCGGAAATTCAATGCTTTGATTGGTGAACCTCAGTTCATTAATGAAGTCACTGGTGCGCTTAATGAGTTCGAAGATGAAGACTCACCTGGTGATGACGATGAGTTTGTTGGGATGATTCGTCCATTATTTCTTACTCAACAATGCAAGTCTCAGAGACACAGTATCTTTAAATCCAGATGTTATATTGGGGGTAAAATCTGCAAGATGATAATTGATAGTGGCAGTGTGGATAATTATATTGCTGATCACGTAGTTAAGAAGCTTGAACTACCAGTAACTTCTCATCCAAAACCTTACACTGTAGGATGGGTTAATGCCTCTAGCACACAGAAGATTACTCTTCAGTGTTATGTGTCATTCTCTTTTGAGGGTTATGAAGACACAGTTCTATGTGATGTCATTAATATGACGGCAACCCATCTTCTTCTTGGCAGACCTTGGCAATACGATCTTCACGCGGTTCACAATGGATTCGAGAATACTTACACTTTCGTTCATAATGGGAAAACCAAGGTTCTTAGTCCATCCAATTCCACTTCAAACTCTTGTGCGCAGACTGATGCTGTCGTAGCCACTGTTATTCGTTCTTTGCACCCACAACATTCTTTACATTCCCATGAAGATTCTAAGCCTATGATTGAGTTTCCTGCAAAGGTGAAGCCCTTATTATTTCAATATAATGTTTTATTTCCAGATGAACTACCAACTGCATTACCTCCTTTACGGAATATTCAACACTGCATCGATTTTATTCCTGGAGCCTCTTTACCAAACCAAGCACACTATCGCTTGAGTCCTGCTGAGCATGAGATATTAAAGGGACAGGTAAATGATTTGCTTACAAAGGGTTTGATACGACCTAGCAACAGTCCTTGTGCCAGTCCTGCCTTCTTGGTTAGTAAAAAAGACAATGGATGGAGGATGTGTATCGATTGCAGAGCATTAAATCGCATCACCATTCCTTATAGATTTCCGATCCCGCGTATTGATGATATGATTGATTTACTGTCGGGCTCTATTATTTTTACTAAGTTGGATTTACGCAGTGGTTACCACCAAATACGCATTCGAGGTGGAGATGAGTAGAAAACAACATTCAAGACACGTGAAGGTTTATATGAATGGCTGGTCATGCCATTTGGGTTATCTAATGCACCTAGTACTTTTACGCGACTTATGAATCAGGTTCTCCAACCCTTTCTCAGTAAATTTGTTATTGTCTATTTTGATGACATACTAATTTTTAGTCGCAGTGAGCCAGAACACCTCCAACATCTTTCACAAGTGTTTCAAGTTCTTTCTGACAACTCTTTATATGTTAATTTGAAGAAGTGTACCTTCATGGCTTCTTCAGTAACATTTTTGGGATATGTGATCTCTACTGATGGTATTCATGTTGATCCTTATAAAGTTCAAGCAATTGAAGATTGGCCAGTTCCTACTTCTATTCGTGATGTTCGTAGTTTTCATGGTTTGGCTTCTTTCTATCGAAGATTTGTGAAGAACTTTAGCTCTATTTCTGCACCTTTGACTGACTGTCTCAAGAAGGAGAAGTTTGAGTGAACGGAAGCAATGGATAAAAGCTTTATTCTTCTTAAAGAAAAGTTTTGTACGGCACCAATTCTTGCACTTCCGAATTTCAACAAGCCTTTTGAAATAGATTGTGATGCATCTGTTGTTGGTATTGGTGCAGTATTATCACAGGAGGGTCATCCAATTGCATATTACAGTGAGAAGAATTCATATGCACAAAAAAAATGGTCTACATATGAATTAGAGTTATTGGCTCTTGTTCAATCTCTTAAGCAGTGACATACTTATCTTATACATAGGGAATTTGTTTTCAACACTGACAACCATGCTTTGAAGTTTTTGAATACTCCTGCTAAAGTTAACAGAATGCATGATCGATGGCTTTCCACACTCAACAAATACACTTTCTCCGTGAGACATAAAAGTGGCAAATTGAATCAAGTTGCTGATGCCTTAAGTAGAAGAAGTCATCTATTGACAACAATTCATAATGAGAGTTATGCATTTGACTATATCAAAGACATTTATCCAGAAGATGAAGATTTTAGCAAACTATGGGATCAATGCAGTTCTCAAACTCATGGGGTTGATGATTTTCTTATACAAGAAGGTTTTATTTGTAAAGGGAATCGATTATGTATTCCTCAAGGGTCTTTACGTTTACATCTTATGCGAGAATTACATGGAAGTGGTCTTGGTGGTCATTTTGGGAGAGATAAAACCATTTCCCTGATTGAAGAAAGATACTTCTGTCCATCTTTGAAACGTGATGTACAAAAGTTCGTACAAAAATGCATGGTATGTCAGAGAGCAAAGGGTACAATTCAAAATACCGGGTTGTATACTCCTTTACCAGTTCCTGATGCACCTTGGGTTGATATAAGTATGGATTTTATACTTGGTTTACCTCGTACGGCTAGAGGTAATGATTCTGTTATGGTCGTAGTTGATCGTTACTCTAAAATGGCTCACTTCGTAGCTTGTAAGAAATCAACTGACGCTTCTAATGTTGCTTCTTTGTTCTTTAAAGAAGTAGTCAGATTGCATGGGGTTCCAAAGTCTATCACTTCTGACAGAGATACAAAATTTTTGAGTTATTACTGGAAAAGTTTATGGATGCGCTTAGACACAGTTTTACAATTCAGCACAACTTCACATCCGCAAACTGATGGACAGACTGAGGTTGTTAATAGATCACTTGGGAATTTGATTATAGCTAAGTGCTTGGATAATAGTAAGCAGTGGGATGTGTTATTGCCACATATGGAATTCGCTTTCAACACTTCTGTGAATCGTTCTACTGGGAAAACTCCATTTGAGATTGTGTACTCTAAAGTACCTAATCATACTCTTGATTTGGTAGCCTTACCCACCACACAGAGTACAAACACTGCAGCTGACTCTTTTGTAGACAAAGTAACTGAATTACATAATGAAGTAAAATCTAAACTGGAGAAGTCCAATTCTAAATATAAAGAGGATGCTGATAAACACAAGAGGTTTAAAACCTTCAAGGAAGGGGAGCTCGTGATGATACATCTAAGAAAAGAGAGATTTCCAATGGGTACTTATAACAAAACCAAGATGAAGAAATATGGTCCTTTCAAGGTTTTAAAGAAGATCAATGATAATGCTTATGCTATTGATCTACCAAATGATTGGAATATCTCCAACACATTTAATGTTCAAGAGATTTTTACGTTTCATGGTGACAATGAACTTCTGGTTTGTTGGACAACTCGAGGACGAGATTTACTCTAGAAGGGGGGACTGATGCAGGGCATACTACAATTCCAGAAGATTCCGCTTAGAGGTTTGGCTTCCATGGTTTCCTAGTTTCAGTCTTTCTTATTTTTAGGATTCTTTTAGATTTCCTTTTAGTTTTCTGTTTCCTAGTTTAGTTATTCTTCAAGCCTATATAAAGGCTATATTAAGTCTTGTAAGAGCTATCTATTACTCAATCAAATTATTAAACACAAAACTTATCTTTCTCTTCTTGCTTGAATTCTCTTATCTTCTTGCTTATAGCAATCTAGTATTGCTTTCTTTTACCTTGTTCCACATTACACTCGAACATTGGTCTAAACAAGCAATTTCTCGGCAAGTTCATACAGACAATCTTTCGTCTACACGAACTCATCGTCTGAGAAATCACTCCCAATTGAGTAAAATTCAATCATTCAGAGCGTTCTTACGCTGAATTTACAGCAAACCTACAATCTCAGATCACCATTGATCCCACACATTTCTCAGCTTCCCTCCTACAGATCAACCCATCCTCTCTTGTGACCGAATTGACTCTGGAACGTCCATTGTTCTTGGTTTAGTCCGCAGTCCTACTGATTGATCTCTCGAACTTAAAGCATTCCCTTCTTGCAGTGCATCTGTGTAAGGTTTAATATTTCGCTCGATTCAAGGAGTCTCCACACAGACGTCTCCTCAATTCCGTAAAAACCAGCAAATCGTTTTCCCCCATCTATAGATTGGCGACCACAGTGGGAGTTTAATCTCTCGGTTGCAATCTCACAATCTTACAAGATGGCTGGTCTTAGGTATGGGTTAGTTACAGGTTCCAACACAAACGACGCTAGCACTAGCAACAACAACAATGAGGATATCCCGGAAACAATTGCGGCCTCTAACACTGGCGGTGATGATGTTACTCCTCCTCACGCTAACACGGAAGGTCATCCTCTGTTCGGCCTACACCCTGAGGAAGTCAGAGGAAACCCACCACCTACCGTTGATGATCTCATCAAAGTGCAAGAGACTCTTGTAAAGAATCAAACTGATATGTCTACTACACAGAATGAGTTGTTTAATTATCCGAAGACTCTCACCGACAAGATGTCAGAGAGAACTCAAGAAAAAGGAAAGAAAATGAGAAATCCCCAAATGCTGATCCATAGGTGGTTCCAATTCATACGATGGATAACGACGAAGTCCGCAAAGCCGCAGACGATCCATCAGCAAAGGAGCCATCAAATTTCATTACTCGGGAAGATTTGGAACGCCTTTTGGAGAATCGTGGAAAGGATAAGACATCACATGTCCATCGTCACCAGCCTCCATATCCTGCTGCTACGCAAAGGATCTCTCTTCCTAAAGGTTACACTTCTCCGACTTTTACTATGTATGATGGAACTAGCAATGCTCGAGAGCATGTCTCTCGTTTCCTGGAAGCCTCGGGAGAACATGAACACAACCATGTCGCTCGCCTCAAGGAGTTTTCAAAATCTTTGAAAGGAAGGGCATACACCTGGTACAACAACATCGCACCAGGGACTATCAACAATTGGGTAGAAATGATTAACGCCTTCTACAGGAAGTACTTCTTTGTGTAAGAACAAGTCACTCTCTATGATCTTGGGAGAATGTTTCAGAGGGTTAGTGAAAATCCCAATGACTACGTGAAAATATTCAGAGTCCAGGCCCTGGACTGCCATGATCCAAATGCCACGGAGCAGCAACTGGTAGATTTATGCATCAATGGCATGATCCCGGTCTATAAAGCTTTACTGGAAAATCTTCGTTTTCAGACTTTCTCAGAGCTTCACGAAGCTGCGAAGAGATCGGTGACTACTGCACCTGCTCTGTTGGAAAGAGCAAAACCTACAAAGACTGAAGAATCACGAGACACTCGAGGAAGCAGACGTTCGATTAATAAGCAGTACAACCTGCAGCCCTCCATAAACGCTGTTTCAGAAGGGAGCAAACGCAAGGCCGAATCTCCAAGTAAGCATATCTCAGCTCCTCCAAAGACACAAAAGAAGGACAAACCAGAGGCACGGGCCCCTGGCTAACGTACAAAGACTCCTGATCAAGAGGCACCTGACTTTCCTCTCCCCATTGGAGAAGTGCTCGAACTACTGGATGCCTGGATCCAAGATGGTGCAATCAAATTGCCATATGTCAGGAGAGAACCAACTGAGGAGGACATGGAAAATCCTCGTTACTGTCGCTTCCACAGGTTCTTCAATCACCCCAAAAGTAGCTGCAAAGTTTTGAAACACATATTCAGGGAAAAGGTTGAGTCAGGAGAACTTAATCTGGGGGCTGAAGGAGTACACTGAGATCCCCTCCCAGTCAGAACTTTCTCCATCTCTGAAGAACCATTCAAGGAAGCAGTCTAGTCATTGATAGAGCATGTATGCGAATTACTCTATCTGTCAAAGGCGCAAAGGGGATACATGTTCACGGCTTTGAACTACATAGTATCTGGAAAACGCCTGCTGATTTCAGAAGTACCTCCTGAACCTTCAGCCACTAACAAAGAAATGTATGACTGGGGACTGCTCACCACAGTGCATATTAAAGGAAACAAATTCAAGAGAACATTTTTTGATGTCGGAACTACCATCAACATCATTCCTTTGAAAACTCTCAGAGCCGCTGGCATTACTCGACAAGAGGCTACTCATGATCCCATGGAAATCAGAGATCACGAAGGGGTTTCCAGAGACGCGTATGGCTATATCATCCTCAAAATCAAAAAAAATTTGGTCTGCACTGAGACCAAGTTTTACATAATCCGAGAAGACCCAGGATATGACATGATCCTTGGACGAGCTTGGATTCACGCTGGAAAGAGGGATCTAACACCTTCAATACGTCCTGCTGTTGAAGCGAGATCCGACTCAGAAAAAATGGAGGATACTTCCCCGTTCTAGCACCTGGAGGAAGTTAAAGCCTTGAAAGAACTCACACATAAACCTGGAGAGAGTGCCCATTCTTTCGTCAAGAGGTTCCATACTCAGGCAAGTCTTATTCCTCTTCATGCGCAAATAATACCAATGTTGAAATATACTACTCTAGTGCGGGGACTTCTCCCTACTAACAACTTAGCGATTACCAAAAGATACGAATGCATAGTCTCACCTCAGCAATATTACACCAAATGGTTACACTCAGAACCTCTCCAGATTGATCATTCTATCAAGAGGTTTATTGCTGAAGATATGGCTAAGCATGACCGACAGTATGCTGAATACTCCCCTCTGCGTGAGTGTCCATATGTACCACAGCCATGGAATCAACAGAAAATATTCAAGGCGCGAACTACTAAACCGAACAAATTCGAGGAAGGATATTTGGTTCTCAAGGCGACTAAATGTGATCTCTATTTTGCAAGGAGCTCCAATTGGGAAGGACCATTTATGGTTGCTAAATCCATAACCGGAGGATACTACAAATTGATCAACACAGATGGCAGAACCCTGCCAGTAATTCACGAGAATTGGCTTAAGAAATTCGGCTGAAATTATTGGGCATTCGAGGTACTGAACGTTTGAGCATTCATAACGTCCGGATTTGGCATTTAGGATTTTCTTTCATTGTATTTCATTCCTCCAAAACGTTTGCAATACTTGCAATCAGTATTTGAATTCAGCAATTTATTAAAATTCAGATCATATTTCTTAAAAGAAAATCTATATCAAATCCAAAAGAAAATCCTCAATCATCTACCAATCCAAAACCAGCTAATACCAAAACCCAAATAAAAACCTCACATCTCTCAGAAGTTCAGAAATTCAAAAGATTACGAAAAGGAAATCAAAGAAAATCAGCAAAAAAGGATTTTTGCTCCTCTGCATCCTTCAAGAATTGCAAAGCCGCCTTCTCCATGTTCAGCTCTTCAGTCAGCCTGGAAATCTTGTCTTCTTTCTCCATCACAACATCATTGGGAAAGGGTATGTTGTTCTCAAATGAGTCCTTGATAGCGTTCATTTGCTTACGAAGCCACTTTACATTAAAGCCAAGTCTTTATGAATTCTCCAAGTTAAACTCCCAATCAAAGAGTACATCTGGAGTCACAGTATTTCTGGCTCTAGTGCATATATCACTTATAACACGTAAGATAACACTTACTTGCATTGTTAAAGCATAAGCACGTCCAGGATTCCTGTCAACAATTATGTGGCCAAATTTCTTCCATATTTTCTCGTACAAGCCTGCATATCCAATGGGAACGCTGAACCCACCAACTAGTTCATGATACGAGAGTGATGCATCAAATGGAGGATAAAAATCAACTCCTGCACTTGGATATTCATTCACCACTATACGGTTCTCAGTTACTGGGGCAGCTTCTACAATCAGGACAACAGTTTCTTCAGTATTCTCTACTGGTGTCTCGGTTTCTTATATCACTGAACCAACAACAATCGGGGTTTCAATAACTTCAGTGAAAACCTTCTCATGGACTTGAATTGCAGGTATGTTTGTCTCTTCATCAATAACTCCAGGTCAGCTCGAGTTATCCTTATTGGTTTCAGTATCCTCAACTTCGGTATTTGACACCTAATACGAAGATTACATGAGGTTAGAGCAATCTAAACATGAAACCAAATGAGATCATAAAATACAATATACAGGCAATATAAAATCATCAAGTTTCATCATTATACACTCAAGGTACGATCAAATAGCATGAAAGTCATGAAAATACGTTTTGCGGCAAGCTCGTCTGAAGAGACTGTACTCTTCCCTGTACTAGATGACGAACTGGAGCAATCCACAAGGAATCTTAGGATGAGTTATATTCCATTCTCTTCGTATGGATATCCTCTACCACATGTAAAAATTTCATGACAATCCGATGAACGATCAAGGAGATGTAGTCAAAACATTGAGCAACATACCGTCTGAAAAAGTTTTGAAAGTCTCCTGGAAGTTTACTGTTTCGCATTTTTCAGGCCCTAAACGTGCTCAAAACTTAAAAATATTCTTTTCTAAAGCTTGTAAATTTTCCTTGCTTAAAGATGCATATTCAGATCATGAAAATCCGACTCCAGATGAAGATTTTATGGTGTTTTTGCTAAAAACTGGGTTCTGAATTTTCTGACGACGAATTTCGACAAAGCTTTTCGTATATGCACATGGATTCTCATTCATTCATTCACAAATAAGAAATTTCATACTTCTATGAAGATTTTACAAGATATGTGCTTACTTGGGGAGTCTCTGAAGCGTTCAAAGAGTTGGGGTTGTCCGTGTCAACATCAAGAGGCTCATTGCTTTCATTCGGTTCCGAGCCTTTGGAATTTCCCCCATCTCTATTCTTAGAGGATGACCGAGTATCAGTAATCTCCACCTCCATGGCGACATCCTCCTGGACACATTCTCAAACAATTAGCATTTTATATATGAAGCATTATATTTGGCTACGAGGAAGAGTACTCACAGCATTTTCTTTTTTAACGCTCGAATCAGAAATTGTCTTCCCCGCAGTAGAGAATTGAAGACCATCAATACTACACGGAGCAAAATTCTGTAACCAAATAACAAATTTTGGTTTTACGATCCTAGTAATACGGATAGAAGAAGTCACGTGGGAAAAGGTGTCGACAACTCACCAAAGAAACAACCGGGGACATTATGGTGTTAGGCAGCAACTTACAATTAATTCTTGTTCCTACCTTCTCCACCATGAATGATTGTTTCAGCTTCTGAGAAATTCACTTCAAGACGAGGCCTCACAGCACGACCGTCCTTCAAAAGAAATTGAGGTGATAATCAAAGGAAATTATTTCAATTTTACGAAGAATATGCAAAAGATACATATTGGTGAACATCCTGGAGATGTCTTTCGCTTATCGCCACCGGAAATGTGTTTCAATCTGGGTCGAGAAGCAATCATATCATCGAAAGGAGTCTCTTTCACCAGAGGTTGACTAAACCTTACGAAATCATGTAAGCGTTCAAATTGCTGGTTCCAGAAATCTATATAACCTGGAGTTACATACGTAACTCGGTCAGCACAAGGGAACCAATAAGAGCTTCCTTCGACATGTGTACGGTCTAAACAAGTCTTAATCTGTTCCACCAATGGTTTGCTCCTCCGAAAAGTTGGAACGCACTGATCCATACCCATCTGACGGGCTGCTCTATCAATGTTGTATTCCTCCACCGAAAAGTCTCCATATGTTGCTGCTATTAAATAACCTGGAGTGCAGCTCAACATGAAGGATCTTTCACCATCGCTCAAGTCAGCACCAGATTTCAAAGCCATGCTTTCTCTAGCATTTAAAGTTGTCAATTGGGAAACATGAGGAGGAATCAACACCCAGGGACGGAAGTTAAACTCAGACTCATCGTCTACAACATCAATGAAACGCATCTTGGATTGAGGCTGTTTTATTGACCAGCCATAATCCTAGCGTTATCATTCTCGGGGAAAATACGTCGAGAATTAACAACATTCAACCCTTGCAAGATACTACGGGGAACAGGTGCATACTTCGCAAAGTGTTCCCACATCAAGGCCTGGAGAAACATCGTATTGGCGTAGCATTCAATCTTCATAAAGTCGTTCGAAACACTGGAGTCTATAACCAAGGAGTCCAGGTTAGAGTACAAAGAACCCAAGAATAAGCTACCTATAGGAAGTTGTTCACCTTGAGCCATCTTAATGGCAAAAGGGATTACAAACGGCTTTAGCAAAGTTCCGGCGTCTTCGAAAACGTCCCTGGACAGCCATAAACACAATAAAGCATCAATAGACAACATAACGTCAGGTTCGTCGAGAGGGATATCTCGCGGCCACCAGTGTGTTAACTAATGAGCATAACATCCTTTGCCAGAAGCCTTGTTAATTCTCTCCATCTCAACTGTTAAGGTGTTAGAAATTGCTTTCTCCTCCGTCGAAAGCTCTTCAGGAAAGTTACCTGTGATTGGAAGATGCAATAAAGCAACTACATCTTCCAAGGTAATAGTAAACTTTCCTCAGCTGCATATAAAGGTATGAGTTGGAATGCACCAGCGAGCTAGAAGGGCTACAATACCTCGTGCATCATGAAAAATATACAAATCTCCGGATGATTGAATATCTCTGGTAACCTGTGCTCTATCCAGCATAGCTCTAACACGAGGAAAACCCAGCATGTGTCTTGCCCATCCAAAAAATTTCTCTAAAGGTCGTCGAGAGAGTTTGAATTCTATAATTGAGGCAAGGAAAAGTCCTCGTTCAAGGCAAAACCGAATAACCGCTCGAGGAGTCACCAACTTCTTTTGAATAACCGTTCTGGGATTTATCAAAAGGCGGAATGCTGGAGTTCTGAGACGTCTTTCAGTGCCTTGCTGAACCGCGAAGAATGCATCATCTATATTGGGAGCATTTTTGATTCCAGGTGCTTCTTCTTCTTCATCACCAATAATAGAATTCTCGTCCATACACGTATCACTGGAAGTGTCATTTTCCTGAGAATCGGACATCCTTGCGAAGTATATGTAATGTGCACAAGGCATTCTACTTCAGCATATCGTCATACCAGGTGCAAACTTCGACAATATGATGGGGTCATATGATCTGACAACAGGATACTTATGGAGACATCTACAAAAATGGTAATTCTTAACTCTTACCTCTTTACAATTCCACTAACAAATAGTGATTGTGCCGCAAGGGTTAACACTCTAAAATTGGTTCGCTTCTTGAAACCTACAATAACGAACGAAGCTTTATTAATTTTCGAAACCGATTTTTCATAAAATCATAGACACAATTTTCATAGTATAAACATCCACAACTGAACTATGAAATTTACACCAAGACAATATTTCATCATAAATAAGTTGTCTAATTTCGAGGGTTACTCGAAACCCACGTTTTGATTTTTCAAAGCAATAATTAATGAGAATCACTCACATAAATTTTCAATTTTTTTTAATGAGAACAAACTCATGTGAATATATGTCATCATATTTTGCATAATATGTCACGGCTACATATAAAAAAAATCTATTTTCCTTCGTACGAGCGATTTTCTTTAAAACGAAGGTTTATTTTGGTTTTGTGAAAGCTCACATCTTTTAGGATAAAGTTTTGGTTTCCATGAAAGCTCGTAAACAAAATCTTATCACTGGATACAGGTCTATTTCAAAAGAAAAATCTCTCTCAAGTTAGGGAGTATTGCTAGTTTCTTGAACTAATGATCGAACGAACATACGTTTAAATAAAATCAGGGTTTTTCAACAAAACTCACACTCATATATACACATGTATAAAATTTTATGATGAACAACTCATGAACAAACAGCAAAAGCAAAAAAAAAAAAAAATTGACGTACCTGGTCGGCGCCGGAGTTGGCCGGAATTCGGTCGGCGATGGGCGATGACGGTCGGCTCCGGCGAAAAAAAATTTCTTCTCCTGCTGAGACGTAAGGGAGATGGTGAATCGATGAAGATGTTGGTCGGCCAAGGTGAGAGGAAATAAAAAAAGAGGATTAATTCCCTTTTATATCAAATTTTATTTCCAAAACCTAATTTCATAAGGATTCCCTTGTCGGGCCCGGCCCGTGAATCCTAAAACGACCAAAGACCCGTCATCAAATCAGAGGTTCTACACAAATTTGTGCTCACCGGATGACGCTCTATTATGCCACTGGGGTTTTCTCTCAAACCATGGTTTGCTCATTCGGTCGAAATCCGGTAACATCTTATCTTATGACTAAGTTCAATTACTTATTTTTGTCTGTACCTGGAAAATCACCATTCAATGTTGACTAAGGAACATGATTGTTCCTCACTAAGCAGGGGACTCAATGTAGATGGTGGATTTTCGACAAGGGAAAAATCGTAAAACCATAATTATGCATACTCCGGATCCGGCAATCGGATGAGTATTGAGACTCATGTCTCTCAACAAAGCGTGAAAGCTCATGCCATAAAATCTCTGACTGAGAAGGTTGTCTCTCAGAGTATCTGTAGATGTGTAGTCTCCCAGCTGAGGCCATGGCACATCTCATGAATACTGAGCAATTTCAGTAATTATTTATATATAGAATTGAAAGATTGGACGGCTCCTAGACATCATGCCTGCTAGTATAGAGCGACAACGTCTTCAGGATGCAACCAGGTTTTCCCTGACTATATAGGAGAAATATGATACTCCAGCAAGTTCATATTACTCAACTCTCAAATAATTAATGCTCCTAGATAGGAAGCCCTGCTAGTATAGAGCCATCAGTTAATTATCTCTAATCGCCTGAATATCCAGCAATATTCTACGATTCTTCGTTATATTTCGTCATTTCAATTCGTGGTTCTTCCCAGCAGAATTCCACGGGTTAGTGATAAATACTCAACGAAACAGGCATCTGAGCATCTAATAAGCCCTGACTAAAATGGTGCTAGTGTACTTAGCAATAATTCATAGACCATCATTTGAATGCGCAAACGAGCATTTCAAAAATACGAATGAACGCTGAACCTATACAAAATAGGAAGGAAAAATAATAATAATAAAATATTAGCAAAGGCGCCAGGGACTGGGCTCACCAGCCGGCCGGTCATGTCGTGACCATTCCCACGCCCAATTTTATATTTTATCATATTTTATTATTTTTCCCTGATCTCATGAAAATTCTCTCGTTCGAGCAAATCCCCTTTGATTCAAGGAAATTCTTTAATCTCATGATATTTCTTTATGTCAAGAAAATAATAAAATTAGGGAAAGGTGTCACGGGACCGAGCACCAGCCGGCCGGCCATTCCCTAGACGTGGCCGGTCCCAAACCTCACGTCCCCATTATTTTATTATTTCTCTCAATCCATGAAAAATCCCCGATTTCATGACTTTTCCCTAAAACCATGAAAATTCCCTGATTTCATGAATTTTCCCTAAACCCATGAAAAATATTATAAAATTAAGAAAACTCGTGGGATCGGGCCTTAGCCGGCCGGTCATACCTAGCCGGTCCCACACGCCTCTTATTATATTATTGTTATTTGTTTTGTTTTCCTCATTCCATGAAAACTCCCTGATTTCAACAAAATACCTTGGTTTCAACAAATCTCTCTGATTTTATGAAAATTCTCTAAAATCATGAAAATTACATAAAATTGGGAAGAGTGCCTTGGGACCGTGCCCGTTGGCCGGCCGACCATGCCTTGGCCATTGCCGGTCCCACACTCCATCATTCCATGTTTTATTATTATTTTATTTCTCTCATCTCATGGAAGCTCCCTAATTTCATAAAACACTCCGGTTTCATGGGATTTCCCTCAATTCAGAGAAAATACGCAAAATTACATAAAATTGGGAAAAGTGTGGTAACGTGCTTGCCAGCCGGCTGGCCATTCCCTAGCCGTGGCCGGTCCCATACCTTGCAATTCCCTGTTTTATTTATTATTTTTCATCATCTTATGTATTTTTCCTAGTTTCAGCAAAGCCCTGGAGTCTGCATATTTTCTCAAAATGTTGCTCAAACGCGCATCGGAAAATATTGAAACTCTCAGGACTGAGACACGGACACTTGGTGACACGGGCACATCCCCTTGACCGACCAAGGGTGACCCTAAGGCTTGCAAACATCCGGTCCCACACGTTTTAATGATTTTAACATAATTTGCTCAATTGCTCATATTAGGTTCAAACTCTTTCCAAACAATTGGGGGTTTGCTCAAACGACCATCAATTGGTCCCACGGTCACCAAGAGCCGGTCCCATGACCTCTTGGTCGGTCTCAGCAGACATATTTAATTAATGAGTTTCAGAACATTTGCAAATAATGTTCAACTCAGCAATACATGGACTCATCGTCCCATAAAGTCAGCAACTGACTCCACAATCACGAGATATCAATCGTGTCACATGGGGGGATATTAACTAGGTTTTTGGTCTGGTAGTCTACGACACGTGTGTTCACCCACGACGAGAATGTGAGCAAGTCGTGCAATCATTTGGAAGAGACAACAAAGTAGTGGGTAGAAAATTATCCAAGTCTCCGCACGATGAGCAACTAGTTTTAACACGATTTCCCACTTCCCCACTCTCTGATTCCAGCAACTGTCACACTTCATGGGATCATGGTGTTTTTAATTTAGTAAAAAGACCTCTGAATCATGATTGAAAGGACAAGATTCGAACACTCGAACATTGGTCTAAACAAGCAATTTCTCGGCAAGTTCATACAGACAATCTTTCGTCTACACGAACTCATCGTTTGAGCAATCACTCCCAATTGAGTAAAATTCAATCATTCAGAGCGTTCTTACGCTGAATTCACAGCACACCTACAATCTCAGATCACCATTGATCCCACACATTTCTCAGCTTCCCTCCTACAGATCAACCCATCCTCTCTTATGAACGAATTGACTCTGGAACGACCATTGTTCTTGGTTTAGGCCGGAGTCCTACAGATTGATCTCTCGAACTTAAAGCACTCCCTTCTTGCAGTGCATCTGTGTGAGGTTCAACATTTCACTCAGTTCAAGGAGTCTCCACACGGACGTCTCCTCAATTCCATAAAAACCAGCAAATCTTTTTTCCCCATATACAAAGTCACAATATGTTGTATCGGTTTTGGTTTAGCATAAAAGCGTATGTGTTTCATGGGTTTTAAACTTTTTCTTGCAATAGCTAAAAACCGATTTTCAACCTTTCTCTGGTAAATGTTGGTTGTTGTTATTCTTTTGTTTTGCATAAGGATGACAACATAATGGTATTTCGATATCAATTCTCCCTGGAAGAAGAAGATGTGATCATATTGGAGAAGTTGGATGCGAAATTGAGGTAACAATCTTGTTAGTTAATTGTTTTCCTGTTTAAGAAAAGCCTAATGTTATTGCTTATATCTTTTTGCTTTTGCTTAACAAAATTTCAGTACAATTGATGTTTTATTCCATTCTGTGTATGGATGTGTGTGTGATTCAATTGGTTCCGGTAAAGAAAAACTATTGGTATCTTACTTTTTTGTGTGGTATCAATTGTTTAGGCTTACAAAATTTACGGTGCAATTCCGGTGCTTTAATGTTCATGTTGTTTCAATTGCTTCTGGTTGAGGTGAATAATTATGCAAGTTGATTTGTTTTGGTTTGTATGAATTATTTATGGCTTGACAAAAGGATATGTTTACGGGATGAGTTGTTTAGTCCAATTCGATTTCGGATAAGAGAAACTAAGTTAATTCTGATCTTAGTTAGACTTATCAAAGTGGACGTTTCGGTTATTCAAGTCTAATCGAATGCCTTAACAAGAAATACTAGTTAACTAACCTAGTTTTTGGCTTGTTTAAAACTTAAAGGTGTAAGTTATATGGATAATTAGAACCTGATTGAGAAAAATAGAGTTATCTTTATTTTGGTCTTATCGAATGAAGCGATTGTATTTGTACAATCGGTTTAGCAAAGGAACTAATATGCTTAGTTTATTTTTGGTTTGCTAAACTATTTGGGAAAATTTCTTCGGGAAATTATTTCCATGATAACATATCAAAACATAATTACTTTGTAGTTTCGGTGTTGATATTGGTTTTTAAAAATGATGTATGGAACCCTCGTGCTTGACTCAACAGGTTGCAAGTCTATTTTGAGATTTGTAAGATCCTTTTCGTGTTGTCCTTTATTTTTTCGTTTCTTTGTCATTTTGTGACAAAAAGGGGGAGAAATATATGGAGTAAACAAGTGATGCTGGTATCAATTTTTATTGATTGGTATCACTAGGGAAGAAGGACATTGGTGCTTGAACGTTATTTAACGAATGAGGAAAAGCATAGACTAAGGGGGAGTAACATATCATGTGATTTGGTATAACAAAGACGTGAGGATTGAAAATATACCTATATCCTTTACGGGGAGTATGAGCTTTGTTATTATAATGTCAACAACTGTTGCATTTTTAAGGATTGAATGTATGCAGGTAATGTGTTGTTGAATTCGGGAATCAAGCGTATGTGTAGTGAATTCTTGTAATTTGTTTATCCATATGATTGTAACAGTTTTGTCACTAAAATTGACAAAGGGGGAGATTGTTAGAGCATAGCTCGGTTGAACCCACCAAGCGTTGGTATGTCAAGTTTGGTTGTCATATTTTAGTGAACCAAAACTCATTTAAGAGTTGCTTGATTAAATGTACTAGAGTCAACTTCGTATAGGTTAGCTTGAAAGTATTAAGATTTGAGACATTACAAGTATTGCGAAGACTTGAAGAAGTTAAGAAGTAAGGAGCTACAACCACAACATCATCCTTCCACTTGAGGTTGGTGATATTTGACTTGAACTGTTTCATTCCCTAACATATCTTTCAAGTCGTGCATATTGAAAACAAAACTGCGAAGCATGAACACTCTTGATAGACATAGTATTAAGGAATACAATACGAGGTTTATTGCTTAACCATTTAACTTTGTAAATAAGATAATCGTTTGAATGATATTGTAATTATGTATGGGTATGAGGTGAGGATTTCATCCTAGGAAACAATGTTTTTACATGTGTTTTAAGGAAGTAAGTTCATGAACTTTGTTTGTGAATCGAAAAGGAAATCGCCAGGCGTTATTGGGATTGCTCTTCATTGCGTATCTTATGAACGACCAATATGTGTGATTAGTATAACCGTTCATGACTTGTTTGTGTTCTTGGTAAAACTATTCACATGAGGCCTGATTTTGTATTTATATGACTTTTATTAGTGAAATCGATATTAAGTAACCACCTGATGGTATGATCGAGTTTGTGTAGTTTGTAAGACCTAACACTGGGTAAAGGGGAACCGATCCTAGTAAGAGGTGCAACACATCACAAAGGGGAATCGATCCTTGTATGGGGTGCAGCAAGGTTTATAGCAGAAAGGGGAACCGATCCTATGGACATGTGCAACACATATGAGTTAGATACCATATATATGTGGGGAACCGATCCTAGTACCTAGTCAACCGAATTTTGGGAAGCTAGTGTGACTATGCGCAGTACTCACATGGAGGTAGAACCGAAACTTGTTTTGGTAAAACCGTTAAACCCATGATTTGTGATTGAGCGTTCTTAATCAATCGCATAGCTCTTGAAAGTCAGATGAACCAATTATAAACTTGTTTGGAAGCGTGGTAAATCGGTTTCAAGTGTGTAAGTATGAAAGAGGACTTACAAAGTAAAGATGTCGACACATTTTGAACACATGCAGTAATGCGTATCTTTTATTGTTCAAAGATATTCCTTAACGGCTAAGAAGGAAGTAAATCCCAGGATCGAAATTAAATAAGTTAAGAATATTTTAATTAAGGTTTTTAATTATATATGGAAAATAAGAATTAGTAATGTGCATTTTCTAGTTAAAGATTTTCCAAGGAGGTTTTCGATCATTATTTTGGACAGAGCATTCTCAAGAATTATGAAAACCGAGTATGGAAATTATTATTAAATATCTTGAGAATATTTTCAGTTTGGAAATTCCTTGGTGTCCAAACTTCCTTGTCCATAAATACTTGAAGTTTTCATTTCTAGCAAACTAATCCTTCGTGACAGTAAACTTCCTCTATTGTACTGTTACTGGTGAAGCCGCCTATTCGGGGAGGAGAGTAACCTAATTAAGAGAAATCTCTTACGACCGCTCAATTTAAAGACTTCTTTGGGATTGAGAAGCTCTACGAGTACCGTTGGTGGGTGTTTATAGGTGAAAGCTATTCCTGCCGAATTTGGTAATTTGGGGTGTGTGGATGAGAAATGAATCTAAACCCTAAACAAATACACTGCACGGGAGTGCTTTGTAATTCGAGAAATCAATCTGTACAATTCTAGCCTAAACCAAGAAATGGTCGTTCCAGACTTGCTTCTGTCACAAAGTGAAGGAGATAGCTTGATCTTAGGGAGGGAAGCGAAGAAGGTGTTGAGATTGTGAAGGTGTTGGCTATGTATGACTTGTATCAGAAAGCTGAACTGGCTTGTAGAATGTAAGCTATCAGTTCCGGTGTTTGAATGCGGCTGTATCGACACTTGCTTCTGTTGTCTTGTCTTGTCAAAATAGGGAGGAGAACATATTTATACAAGTCATTGAGCCTTACTCACGTATCTCGTGGGAAGTGGAGAAAGTGGAGTGATGGAGTTGTGGAGTTGCGGGTGTTAGTGTTACACGATCAGTCTTGCCCACTTCTCCCATCATCACTAACCGTCCATGACTTCCTGACACGTTCTTGTGATGGGCGTTGTGCGCTGCACGCTGTAAACCGCCAGACCAATACCCCAGTATGTATCCCCCAGTTTGTGACATGATTGATGTCTCGAGTGTGTGGATCGTGGGACCCACAGAAGGTAGCATGTAATGCTAGATTAAATAGCTAAGTTATTTAGGAAGTCGATACTTGTGAAGTATCGTGTGTATTCTATGCAAGTAATGCATCGAATATACTCAGCATGTATGAAGCATCGTTGTTTGAGCGTCTTAAAATAGCTTCATGTCCAGCCTAGATTGGGCGTGCGAATCGATACGACCATGCATGATATGCCTTGGCCGATCGGGTGTGGAGATATGTGGGCCCACAATGATCGTGTTGATACTTACTGGACCTGCTTAATCGACTCCTAGACCCTTCGTTCGATCAGGTGAAAATGGACGCTCGTGATCGAAAACCCTAATTAGGGTTTTGCCAGCCGTGCGTCATGCCTTGTTTGGACGCACGAATTGGGACGACCATCCATGTTTGGTCCTGACCGATCGGTCATGTATGTAGGCGGGCCCACGGTGTTTGTGTTTACATGCTCTGGGCCCTTTGAATCTACATCTATACCCTTCATTCTATGCCTGCGAAGATGGATGGTTGAGACTGATTTGCGAAACATGTAATGTGCTGCAAACCCTAATTTAGGGTTTCTCGTCCACTCTGCTTTGGCTGGAAGAATTGGCACCATGCGGGGTCCGCATTGGTCCGGTGTTGAACATTCCAATACCTGCTTGAGGGTTATGGATTCGATCTAAGCCATCCAATCATGCTGGTGAAGTTGGATGGTCGTGATCGTTTCTGAGACTGATACAGACAGTCCAGATGCTCGATCGGGCTAGTATAACACTCCGAGAGTTATAGCCTGTACAGGTATTTCGTACATGCCTCCTTATTTAATGTTTGGAGATTCGTGTTGCTCTGCTGAGAGCGATCACTCAGTCATCATGCCACACCAATAATGAGAATGGAGTAGTACAGGAAATACAAGGCTGGTCATGCATTAATTGGTCATGTTATAAGTTTATAGTGAAGAAGTATTCTCCACTTTATCAGTGGCTTTATCCTTTGCAGGATGTTAGCGCATAGTTTTGGCTTTTACAATTTTAGCCTTAAATGAAAATCCACTATCGACAGTGGGAAACTAGATAATTGCGGTTTATCTTTTGTTTTCGATTGATTTGATTGATTAACGGTGGTTGATCTTTGATTGCACCTAGTTTGTTTATGCTTGGGAATATTCTCTTTTGATATAAGATTCACTCAAACTAGTTCGAAGTTTCGACAGGGATCTTTAGACTGTTGTTAGTGCTAAAGACGATCTTGTGATAATCCATTGTTAATAGACTCCGTTTTGTGTGTGATTGATCACAAGAGATTCAAGTAGTTGTGTGCAGGTTTTTATTGAAGATCTAAGAAGATTTGAAGACAAAAGAAGAGATAGAAGATTTCTTACTTGGTTATATAAATCTTTGGTGTGCACAATACTTGTTTTGGTAAAAAGAGGATCTCACTATAATCGGTTTATCCTTGTGGTAAATTGGATAGAATAGTTGAGTAGATCGGCATCAATACAGTTCCTTGGGATTAAAGGTATTGATTACAAAATCTTATGATTACTTTGGGTAATTGAACATAAGATAGATCTAAGAAGCTGACCAAGGAGTTTATGTTAAGATAAACAGAAGATCCTTTGTCCGACTCATATCACTTGGTTGAAGAGAGTTGATACCAAACAGATTTGTTGTTCCTTTACTGTTTGGAATACGAACCAAAGGAATTGTTCCAAGTACGTGACTTATTCATAAGTTGGAGGCGTGGGAATACAGACGGAACTAGGTGAACTATAGGTTTAGTTGCTTGCGGCTTAATCTTGAGAGTATTCAATTCTGGACAAGGTCCCGACGTCTTTCTGCATTTGCGGTTTTCCTCGTTAACAAAATCTTGTTGTGTCATTTACTTTTATTTTCTGCATTATAATTGTTTTATTATAATTAAAGTAAATTACACAAACATTAATTTTTATTTACTTGATAAGCAATCCTATTGTGTTTGGTTAAGTCCGAACCTTTGTATCAAGTAAACATACTTCGTTGTTGTATTGTCTCGATCTCGTATCCATAGACAATCACACAAAGTGTGAACCGATTAGTTGTATTGTCTCGACTTAGTCCATAGACAATCACTTTCGGAGAAAGGACTTATAGGAAGGAAAAGTTTTACCTTGAGGTATATTTGGGTACCCTCGCCTTTTCACGTAGCTATAACAATGAGAAAACAATAGCTCTGAATCATTGTTATACAGTGTCATAGTATTATTACACAACATCCAAGTTCAATTGTATCACAACTTTGACAACAATACTATGGTGATATGTATCACTACCTCTTAGTCAATACTTCATCTCACATGAAAACTACTCCCCCTTACATAATGATCCGTAAACCAGATGTATTTGTAGTGTGAAATACACATTAATTCTCCCTCTTTTTGTCAATATAAATTGGAAAAGGTACGAAAACTAGTGGGTGCCTAATGAAATTTCCATAGAGATACTTCATGACCAGAAGAGAATCACATGTTAACTTTGTTTAGATGCAATCATATAGCCAAAGCTAAATGCATTCATCAAGGAGTTTATAAAGATACAAGATCCGCACTCCCCACAAAGATATAACAATTAAGCACAAGTTCAAATAAAAATTCTTCCCCATAAAATGTCATTCCCAAAGGAACAAAAAGAGCGACCTTACATTCACAAGAAAAGAAGGAATTCTTTGGATATTAACAAATCTCATGAAACATGAATTTTATATCCAAAATACTCAATTAAACTAACCACAAGAGAACCCATGATTAATTTAATCGAAAATGCTCAACATATGAAAACTTACGGAGCCGCACAATATTTGCACAAAGATATGGATCAGTGAAAGACCAATACGACAGAATATAGAGACATATAATAGACTTAATTTTTGTAAACAAAAGTTCATCCTATCTTCCATCAATATTTGCATAATGACATAATAGGCTTAACTTTTGTTTGTCAAAAGTTCATTCAATCTTTTATCAATATTTTCATAATAACATATGAAAGACTTAACTTTTGACCACGTATGGGACAATCATAGTTCACGGACGCAAACACACATATCCAATAACAAGTTGAAATATATGAAACCATAAAGATTAATACTGCAAAATCATCTTCCAAATAAACTTTAGAATTTAAATAAATAAATCTAAAAACATTGCAAGATGAAAAATGTTGGAAATAGCTATGTGTACTCACAATAATGGCTATTCCAAACCCTAGTTATCCTTCTTAAAACACAAGAATAAATTCGTAGACATTAAGACCTTTGAAAAATTCTTTATCGTCCCCGAACTCCTTGTCGTCAACAATCATTGGAACATAAGGTTCAACGAACCTTCTTGACTGATGCCGAACCAGGGCCTTCCGAATTTCAAGAGTCCTAAATACAAAAGCCTTTATATGTTGCATCTCCTTTCTTATTTCCTTAAACTCTTCAAGAACACCAGAGAACTTCTGTTGATTAGAAGAAACAACTCTTGGTTTTCTCACATTTTTCCTTTTTCTTTTAAAAGTTAAAGGTACAAGATATTTATATTTTTCCTTCATGATTGGTGGCTTAACAATCATATTAATATATTTTCCATCAGAAGACATAATGCTTGGATTCTCCATACCAGTATAAGATTGTGAGAGGAATTCACAAATCAGACTCAAGAAGCAATCTTGTGATAAAAAGAGTTTTTAGAGAAGGAAAAAGGAATGTAGGGTTACATAACCTTTATTCACTAAAGGATTCACGTATGCACAACTCACAACCCTAAAGAAGGCAGAATTGTCGATTTTAACCCTCTTTTATTGCTCAAACAGATTAATGTCCTTTCAATATCAATTAGATATGAAAAGATGGAAGAATTCCAAAAGGTTAAAACAAGACCAAAAAGATGAAAAAATGATAAAATTTTTTCTCTTTTCCTAAAGCCTGAAGTGTGCAAACCCTTGTCTCTTTTTGAACCAAGCACATGAGACAAGATACACAACCAACACATTTAAATTGTGCTGGGGTGAACAATAATCTGTCCACCATAACTTTCTTGAATGGAATTCTTAGAACCCTGTTTCACAGACTGTCTAGACCAAATTATTTTCTCTAGTGGTCTAGTTTTTTCTTTGGAAATTAACTTCTTCGGGGAAGAGATGAGATTACATACCTCAGACGATTTCTGAACAAGTTTGAGCTTGTTTTCTAATCGATTTGCTCTTCGTTGAAGTTTGTTGACATATCTTATCTTATGTTTGTACTTGAAACATTTACAGAGTTCATGAACCTTGAGAGTACAATAAGAACATGTCAATGTGAAGGATGGTTCAAACTTCATGGTTGTGCGGGCTGCTAGACAAATTGTAGAACCTGAAAGATTAGAAACAAAATTTCTAGTAGACAAAGAGAAGTCCATTTTGTCCTCCAAATTGGTTGAAGTTTCTCCTGGAAGAATATCGAGATTGATGTACGTATTGCTACAATTATCAAAATCAATATTTTCACAGAGGAGTGCAACACTTGATTTTTCGTCTTCATTAGAATCATAGTGATCAGACATTTCATCAAGAGTTGCAGCAAGACCTTTGTTTCCAGTGTATTTTCTACGATTTTTGGACACTCATTTGCAAATTGACCAAAACCTTTACACTTGAAGCACTGTGGCATATACTCATCATCAGTATCGTCAGCATCCCTGTTTTTAGGAGGAACACGATTATGAGGTTTAACTGATGACTTAGGTTTATCTCTAGTGAACCGTTTACTTCTCTTCAAAAGAAGATCTCTAATATGTCTTGTGATCAAAGAGACTGACTTGTCAAGATCTTCATCTGATGAATCAGTCTCAGAAGGATCATCTTCAGAGATGCCAACACTTTTACTTTTATTAAGTAATTTAGTGCTCCTTTGTGCTTTGAAATCAATATCCTTTCCATATTTGGATACATGCTCATGATCAAAGATCTTTAACTTCCCAACGAGAGTATTTCTGGAAAGCACATCAAGGTTATTTCCTTCAACGATGGCATGTTTCTTAGAATCGTATCTACATGGTAATGATTCGAGAATTTTCATCACAATGTCCTTTTCAGGAATAATCTTACCCAACGCAAAAGATGCATTAACAATTTCAGACACTTTGTGATTAAACTCATCAAATGAATCTTCATCTGCCATACGAAGGTTTTTCCAATAAGAATTTAGGTTTTGAAGCCTAACTTCTTTTTCACAGGTATTCCCTTCAAATACGGTTTCAAAGAAATCCCAAGCATCTTTAGACTGAGTGCACGTAGTCACATGGTGCTGAAGATCTAGGGTAATGGCATGGATGATTGCATTCAATCCATCAGAATTTTGCTTTGCAGCAAGAATCTCGACAGCATCATAGTCACTAATATCCTTTGGAATAGTTACAGTGCCTATTGTAACAACCGGAGGATCATAGCCATTAACAACGTAAACCCATGATTGAAAATCACGCGCTTGAAGAAAGGAACGCATAGCAATATTCCACCCTAAGTAATTTGATCCATCGAAGACTGGTGGTACGTTTATAGAGATAAACCTCTGTTCATAGAGTCATATCGCTACAAACACAAACTCGTGAGGTCTTAAACGTGTTTGCCTGCTCTGATACCAATTGAAAAAATGAGGGGTCTAACAACCACACCCAATATTTCTCTTAGCAATCTGTATGGACAAAATCCAATATACTTTCGAGAGAATCAACTAGACAGACAGACTCAATCTCAAGAAAAGTATATCCAAGAGTTGTATCTCAATTTCTCAATTCAATCCGCACTCAAACTAATAGGAATTTGCGAGCCTGAATATAAGAGAAATAACTTGAACGGTACCAAAGACCAATGTTCAAGGATCAATCAATTTCAATCAACAACCAAAGGTTGGATTTACCAATTGATCGATTCAACACACAATTGTGATATTTATATTATATAACAAAATATAATGCGGAAAAAAATAACACAGACACCAGAAGTTTTGTTAACGAGGAAATCGCAAATACAGAAAACCCCGGGACCTAGTCCAGATTTGAACACCACACTGTATTAAACCACTACAGACACCAACCTACTCTAAGTTAACTTCAGACTGGAATGTAGTTGAGCCCTAATCAATCTCACACTGATCAAGGTACAGTTGTGCTCCTTACGTCTCTGAATCCCAGCAGGACTCTACGCACTTGATTCCCTTAGCTGATCTCACCCACAAGTAAGAGTTGCTACGACCTGAATTCGAAGACTTGATAAACAAATATGTATCACACAGAAAATTCTATTTTATAAATAAATTTGTCTCCCACAGATAAACCTATACGTTTTGTTTCGTCTTTTGATAAATCAAGGTGAACATGAACCAAGTGATAAACCAGACTTATATTTCCGAAGAACAGCCTTGTATTATCAATCACCTCACAATAATCTTAATCGATTAACGAAACAAGATATTGTGGAATTACAAATGATGAGATGAAGATGTTTGTCACTACTTTTCAATCTTGCCTATCGGAGAATAAATCTCGAGCAAATCTTAAAGAAGATAGTACTCAACGATAGAAAACAGCAAGATCAGAACATGCAACTACAGAGAAATAGTTGGGTCTGGCTTCACAATCTCAATGAAGTCTTTAAGTCGTTAACCTACAGGGTTTCGTGAAAAACCTAAGGTTAAAGGAAAATTGACTCTAGTCACAACTAGTATCACACAGGAGGTGTGGGGATTAGGTTTCCCAGTTACTAGAGTTCTCCTTTATATAGTCTTCAAATCAAGGTTTGCAATCAATGTTATCTTGGTAACAAATCATTCATTATTCACCGTTAGATGCAAATCTGATTAGACTCAAGCTAATATCTTTCAATCGTTAGATCGAACTTAGCTTGTTATACACAAATGAAATGTACCATCATCCAGATAAAGGTAACCGTACCTAAACGTGTACACTTAGTTGGTTCAACAATAGTTAAACAATCCATATGAGCACTTTCATATCAACCTGATTCCTCTTTATCATAACTAGTTCAAATTACTCAAATGAAACTAGTTAGAGAGTTGTTCAATTGTTTATATTCTCATAGAAGTATACAAGACACAATTGAAGAAAAATCGATTTTGATTCACTCGAATCATTTCATGAACATTATAGCCACGGTTTGCAAAAGATGGCATTCCTTATTATATAAATGTATTAGTTCATGAACAAACCGATTTTAGAACATAACCTACTCAAGTATGCAAACGGCTACGCATACCTAAGTAGCCGGACTAAGTTTGGTTACGCCAGTACGCGAACGGGTACGTATACTATTTACTTTTCCGAACTCCATCAGATATTCACGGAACATGAACTTCCGCCAGTATGCGTACGGGTACGCATACTTGGTTCCCGGACTTCCTTAACCAGCCAGTATGTGTACGGGTACGCATACCGAGGTTCACGGATTTTGGACTTTACAAAAATGTGAATACACACACTATGTTTATATCCAATCATGGTTATGTGTTCTAAACCCTCATTTCAATCATTGAAACATTCTTGGAAGATGACAATAGCTGTCTCACACAAACTATTAGCTTCAAAGTAATTTTCAAGTGATCGAATGATCAATACGAAACATTCGGAGTCTACATCTAATGACTGTCTCACACAAATCATGTTATGTGTTCTAAACCCTCATTTCAATCATTGAAACATTCTTGGAAGATGACAATAGCTGTCTCACACAAACTATTAGCTTTAAAGTAATTTTCAAGTGATCGAATGATCAATACGAAACATTCGGAGTCTACATCTAATAACTGTCTCACACAAATCATGTAAGATGTTACAAGGCGATTGTCACATGATCATCTTTTGACTTTCATCAAGATTAAAAGATGAACTTGGTTAAAGCGAAAGCTTACCAACACACATGTCGAGAAATAGATAAGCGAGATAAATTCGGCTCGAAATACCAAATGTGTATAATTGAAGTCTATATAGCAATACGACTTTTTTTCTCAAATAGGGTATAAAGTAGATAGACTTTTGAGTGATAGATGAGTTCACGTCTCCACATACCTTTTGTTGATGAAGTTCCACAAGTTCCCTTGAGTAGTTCTTCATCTTCATTCGATGAACGCCGTGAAGTCTAAAGCTCAACTACACTTTCTATCCTAATCCGATACTTAGCTATAAATAGACTAGAAATCAAGATTTATAGTTTTGGCAACTAAACTTGACAAACAAGCTTGAGATAGCAACGCTTGCGAGTTCGACCGAGCATTTCTCTAACAACATCAAATGACCGTCTCACACAAATCATATAAGATGTTACAAGGCGATTTTCACACAATCATCTTTTGACTTTCGTCAAGTATAATGATGAACGTAGTTAAAGCAAAAAGCTTTCCAACACATATTTCGAGAAAGATATAAGCGAGTTAAACTCAGCTCTAAATATCAAATGTGTATAATGTAAAAGTCTATATAGCAATACGAATTAGTCTCAATAGGAGATACAATAGAATAAACTTCTGAGTGATAGATGAGTTCAAGTCTTCAAATACCTTTTGTTGATAAAGTTCCTCCAAGCTTATCTTAGTAGATCTTCTTCTTTAATCGGTGAACACCGTGAAATCTAAAATCTCAACTACACATTCTATATTAATCTGAGACATAGCTATAAGTAGACTAGAAATTAAGATTTATAGTTTTGACACCTAAACTTGACAAACAAGCTTGAGATAGCAACGCTTGCGAGTTCGACCGAGCAGCGCTGTAACAATACTCATAAGAGAGGAATAAAAATGATATTTTGACATCTTATTAGAATTATTATCATCATTATTGATTTTTCCCATGAACCCTAAAAATTAAGAGTAATAAGAAGGAGAAAATCCTACTTGATATGCTCCTTGAAGATGATGACAAGCCTTTTTCCCCTTTTGACCTCCAAAACTAGATTTAATTGAGTAAAACCATGAACCCTAGAAACGCCCTTGTTCATGAACGCGGACAAAGATATGAAGAAGAAGAAGGGTACGCGTACTGAAACCCTTAAAAACACGGTAGTGGGCATGGACCCGTACTGGTTCGGTAACCCACAAAGGGAAACATGATTCCAATTCTAAATCCTGAACCATGAGGTTCGCACACTGAGGAGAATTTAAAACAGTGTGATAACTAAAGTAGTATAAAACTACATAACATTATTTAACCTCAGGTGGACAGAAAAAAAATCTGTCAAACGAGTTTTTCTTCAAGGAAAAATAAATTTCAAAAACTAAACTAACCCATAGTACAAAGACACAAAACTAATCAAACAGTTACTTGCCTCATTTCAAGTTATATACAAATGGGGAGGAGCCAATCTTGTTACCAAGAGGCTAAATGGGTAGAGGAACCTTCATGCACCTCTCCAGTCGATATTCGTGAAATGTACCAGAATTATAATCATAGTAATGATGATACTCAGGTTTAGTTGAAGTTTTTGACTCCTTTTTCTTATGATTAAGGAAAGGATTTTTCCGACATTTGGAACTTGTAACACGAAAGGCATAAACCTTTTTATCGGTTTACCTAAGTAGTTAAAAAGACCCGATTGTTTGTCACGAAAGATAGAGTCGGAATTTTTACCACTACAAACCTTTTCCTTAATCGGAATTAGTCGTTCCAGCGATTTAAACACGTTTTCAAAAGCCATAATTAGATTTTTGTCAATTGATCCATCACGACAGTATTCCTCAAAAAGATTGATAAGCAGTCTATAGGGGTTCCATATCCTTGAGATTTTGTTCACACGTTTCCTACAACGAACCTTTTTGAAGGAATCTTTATTTTTTTCCTTTAAATCGTTTTCCATCATCTAAGATTTCTAGTGTTTTAGATGATGTGAGATTATCTTGAGAGACCAGATGTCTTGAGACAAATAAACTCTGAACAATCTTTGAGGATTTCTGGTGTGCGTTACAGATGCATAGAACAAGTTTCCCAAAGAGATTTCCCATAGGAACAGTCCTTAAGATCAAACAAACACAAACTTATTAGGTTTATCGTGTTTGCCCGCTCTGATACTGTTAGAGCACTGCTCGGTCGAACTCACAAGCGTTGCTATCTCAAGCTTGTTTGTCAATGTTAGTGATCAAAATTATAAGTCTTGATTTCTAGTCTACTTATAGTGATGTCTCGGACTAGGATAGATTGTGTAGTTGAGCATTAAACTTCACGACGTTCATCAATTGAAGACGAAGAACTACTAAGGAGAGCTTGTGGAACTTTATCAACAAAAGGTATGTGGAGACTAAAACTCATCTATCACTTGGAAAGTCTATTTCTACTCAATCTCCTATATTGAGACAAAATTTGTATCACTATATAATATTCGATTATGCACATTTGAGATTTCGAGTTGAGTTTAACTCGCTTACATATTTATCGGAATATGTGTTGGTAAACTTTCGCTTCAACCAAGTTCATCTTATATTCTTGACAAAAGTCAAAAGATGATCATGTAAAAATCGTCGGGGAAAATCTTACATGGTTTGTGTGATACAATCATTTGGTGTAGACTTGGAATGTTTCGTTATGATTATTTCAATAACTTGAAAATTTCTTTGATGCTAATACTGTGCGAAAAACGGCTATTGTCATCCTCTAAGAAAGTTTCAATGATTTAAATAAGAGTTTAAAATACTTAACCATGATTGGATTATAAACATAGTATGCATTCTTGCACGTATGTGATCCATGACCGGAACTAAAGTATGCATACCCATATGCATACTTAAAGTTGTGAAATTCCGTGTACCAAGTACCATACCGGTACGCGTACTTGCGTAAGGTATTGGTCCTGGAATTTCTACTGGGTTTTGGAAGTGTACTAAGTATGTGTACCCGTTTGCATACTGGCGCACACAAACCCAGACCGCCTACTTAAGTATGCGTACCCGTTTGCATACTTGAGTGGTTAAAGTTCTAAAATCGTTTGGCTCATGAACTAATATTATATATTAATGAATGTATTTTTTGCAAACCGTGGCTATAATGTTCGTGAATTGATTCGAGTGAATCAAACCGATTTTGCTTCAATTGTGTTATTGTATACTTCTATGAGAATATAGCAATTGAACAACTCTTTAACTAGTTTCATTTGAGTCATTTGAACTAGTTATGGTTAAGATGAATAAAGTTGATATGAGAGTGTTCATATAGCTAACCTTGGTTAACTACGGTTGAGCCAACATGTGTACACGTTTAGGTATGGTTACTAAACCTAAATCAGGGAACATTTCATTTGTGTATAACAAGCTAAGTTCGATCTAACGGTCGAAGATATTAGCTTGAATCTAATCAGGTTTTCATCTAACGGTGAATATTGAATGCTTTGGTACTAAGGTAACTAAGATTGCAAACCCTGATTTGGAAACTATATAAAGGTGAACTCTAGCAACTGGGAAACCTAATCCCCACACGTCATGTGCGACACTAGTTGTATAAGCTAGAGTCGATTCTCCTTTAACCTTATGTTTTTCACGAAACCCTGTAGGTTAACGACTTAAAGACTTCATTGGGACTGTGAAGCCAAACCCAACTATTTTCTCTGTAGTTACGTGATCTGATCTAGATGTTTCTATCATATTTGAGTAATATCTTCTCTAAAATTGGATCGAGATTTAATCTCCGACATGCAAGATAAAAAGTAGTCACAAACATCTTCGTCTCATCGTTTGTGATTCCACAATATCTTGTATCGCTACCATACGATTAAGATTATCGTGAGGTGATTGATATTTCTAGGTTGTTCTTCGGGAATATAATTCCGGTATATCAATTGGTTCCTGTTCACCTTGATTTATCAAAAGACGGAACAAAACTCGCAGGTATTTCTGTGGGAGACAGATTTATCTATTCCTATAGACTTTTCAGTGTGAGACAGATTGGTTTATCAAGTTCGACTTTGGGTCGTAGTAACTCTTGGTTGTGGGTGAGATCAGCCAAGGGAATCAAGTGTGTAGTATCCTACTGGGATCAGAGACGTAAGGAGTGCAACTGTACCTTGAATCAATGTTATATTGATTAGGGTTCAACTACAGTCTAGTCTAAAGTTCATTGGTAGTAGGCTAGTGTCGTAGCGGATTAATACAATGTTCAAATCTGGACTAGGTCCTGTGGTTATTCTGCATTTGAGGTTTTCCTCGTTAACAAAATTCTGGTATTTGTGTTATTTTTTTTCCGCATTATATTTTTTAATATAATTGAAATATCACAGGTTGTGCGTTGCATCGATCAATTGGGAAATCCAACCTTTGGTTGTTGATTGAAATTGACTCATCCTTGAACACTGGTCTTTGGTACCGTTCAAGTTATTTCTCTTATATTCAATCGGGCTCGCAAATTCTTATTTGCTGATTGCGGATTGAATTAAGAGATAGGGATATAAACTCTTTGATATACTATTCTCAAGATTGAGTCTAACTGTCTAGTTGATTCTCTTGAAAGTATATTGGAGTTTGTCTATTCAGATTGCAAACGAAATATTGGGTGTGGTTGTTAGACCCCCGCCTTTTCAGATATCAATTGAAAAAGCGGGGGTCTAACAACCATACCCAATACTTCGTTCGGCAATCTGTATGGACTAACTCCAATATAATTCCAAGTGAATCAACTAGACAGTCAGACTCAATCAAGGAAATATATCCAGGAGTTATATCTCAATTTCTCAACACAATCTACAATCGAACAAATAGAGATCTGTGAGCCTGATTGATATGAGAAATAACTTGAACGGTACCAAAGACCAATGTTCAACTTTCAATCAACAACCAAAGGTTGGATTAACCAATTGATTGAACTACGCAAAACCTGTGATATGTCAATTATATAAACAAATATAGTGCGGAAAAGAAATAACACATATACCAGAAGTTTTGTTAACGGGAAACCGCAAATGCAGAAAAACCCCGGGATCTAGTCCATATTTGAACACCAAAATGTATTAAGCCGCTACACACACTAGCCTATTACAAGTTAACTTCATACTGGAATGTAGTTGAACCCTAACCAAGTCTCACATAGATTAAGGTACAGTCGCATTCCTTACGCCTCTGAATCCCGGAAGGACTCTACGCACTTGATTTCCTTAGCTGGCCTCACCCACAACTAAGAGTTTCTACGACCCAAAGTTGAAGACTTTGTAAACAAATCTGTTTTCCACAGTAAAATATATTCTGATAGATAAATCTATCTCCCACAGAAATACCTATGAAGTTTTTGTTCCGTATTTTGATAAATCAAGGTGAAAAAGAACCAATTGATAATCCGGTCTTATATTCTCGAAGAACAACCTAGAAATATCAGTCACCTCACAATAACTTAACTATATGGTAGTAGAAGAAGTTATTTTGGAATCACAAATACTGAGACGAGGAGCTTTGTGATTACTTTTTATATCTGACCTATCGGAAATAAATTTCGAGCCAACCTTAGAGAAGATAGTACTCAATACGATAGAACAGGTAAGATCAGAACACGCAACTACAAATAAAATAGTTGGGTCTGGCTTTAGAATCTCAATGAAGGCTTTAAGTTGTTAACCTATAATGGTTTTCGGAAAAACCAAGGTTAAAGGAGAATCGACTCTAGTCCGCAACTAGTATCACATAGAAGTGTGGGGATTAGGTTTTCCAGTTGCTAGAGTTCTCCCTTATATAGTCTTCAAATCAGGGTTTGATAGCTTAGAAACAAAACAATCAATATTCACCGTTAGATGAAAGCTGATTAAAGATGAAAGCTGATTAAAGATTCAAGCTAAGTTTGCTTAAAACCAAAGAAATATCTCTCCACTGTTAGATGGTCTTAGCTTATTGCACAGAAATGAAATATACCTTCATTTAGATATGGGTAACCGTACCTGAACGTGTATATTGAGTTGGCTCAACAATAGTTAACCGAAGTTAGCCATATTAACACTTTTGTGTTAACCACATTCATCTAACACTTATAGATCAAATCATAATCAAATGAATCTAATTGTGTTACTCATAGAGTTGTTCAATTGTTTATATTTTCATAGAAGTATACAAGACACAATTGAAACAAAATCGGGTTTGATTCATGATTGTACAAAGTACTTATTCAAGAATCAATTCATGAACAGTAATCCATGATTTGCAAAGATTGCATTCCTTAATTTATAAATGTATTTTTTTCATGAGTATGGAATCATACTTAACCGATTTTAGAACTTTAACCAACTCAGTTTGCAAACGGGTATGCAAACTTAAGTTCCGGACTTTGGTCTTGTCCGACAGTTCACAAACCGGTATGCATACTGTCGTTCCGAACCTAACTCAGGTAGAACCGTTCGCATACTGGTATGCAAACTTGGTTCCCGGACTTTAACAGTTAAAACCGTTCGCACACTGGTATGCAAACTTGGTTTCCGGACTTGAATCATACTACAACAGTTTGCATACTAGTATGCATACTGTGATATATCCAGACAATGGTTAATTGTTCTAAACTCCCATTCAATCATTGAAACATCCTTAGAAGATGACAATAACTGTCTCACACAAACTATTAGCTTATAAGTAATTTTCAAGTGATCGAATGATCAATATGAAACATTCCGAGTCGACATCAAATGACTGTCTCACACAAATCATGTAAGATGTTTCAAGGCAATTTTCACATGATCATCTTTTGATTATTATTTAGTTTCCAACAAATAAATTGTTTCCAACTAAACTCGTCAAGAATAATGATGAACGTAGCTAAAGCAAAAATCTTCCAATACATATTTTGAGAAAGATATAAGCGAGTTAAACTCATCTTGAAATATCAAATGTGTATAATGTAAAAGGATATATAGTTATACGACTTAGTCGCTTATGAGATAGAATATAATAGATTTCTAAGTGATAGATAAGTTTCAGTCTCCATAGACCTTTTGTTGATGAAATTCCTCCAAGCTCTCCTCAGTAGATCTTTGTCTTTAATCGATGAACGCCGTGAAGTCTAAAGCTCAACTACACATTCTATCATAATCTGAGACATAGCTATACGTAGACTAGAAATCAAGACTTATAGTTTTGATCACCTGAAATTTCCAAACAAGCTTGAGATAGCAATGCTTGCGAGTTCGACCGAGCAGTGCTCTAACAGTAACGAACAGTGATAATGGTTCCATCTCACCTAAATCAAATTTAGAATGCTTTTCTAATATTATCTTGAATAAGTACGAAGGATTTCGTGATGAGTTAAAATTAAGTATTATATAGGCATGTCCAATGACTTGAACAGAAACCCGTCTAGGAATGATGCAAGTCGTGTGGATATGTTAGCCTCTAAGTTGAAACAGGGTTGTGGGTGATTGCTTACTAGCGACAATCACATAAGTATGTATCATGAATATACTTAAGGAACTCTTCTGAATATGAAAGGATTCTTCAAAATATCGTAAAGTTGGGGGAAATGGTTCCCAACAAATACAAAGTCTTGAAGACAAAGTAAGTGTTAGTCTTTCTCGAGCAGAACTGTTAGAGAAAGATCGTGATAATGCACTTGAAAAGGTCTATTTGTTGACAAAGAAACTTACTGAATCTGAAGTAAGGATTAACTCTCAACAAATGGGTTTTGAAGAGAAAGAAGGTGCGCATATTTCTTGAGAAAAACACCTTGAGGCTGATCTAACTGGTGCTCTTGATAAAATCAATATGTTGGAAGAATAAAATTTGAATTTGAAAAGTATTAAAAATAACTCAAGCAAATTAACCTCAATGTTAGAAGCAAGTAAAAATCATCGTGACACACTAGGTGTTAGAACATTGCTCGGTCGAACTCGCATGCGTTGCTATCTCAATCATGTTTGTCAATGTTAGTGATCAAAACTATAAGTCTTGATTTCTAGTCTACCATAGATAAGTCTCAGACTAGGATAGAAAGTGTAGTTGAGCTCAAGAACTCCATGGAAATCATCATACAAGACAAAGGAATACTCAAGGAACTGGTGGAACTTCATCGACTAAAAGGTATGTGGAGACTTGAACTTATCTATCACTCAAAAGTCTGTCTACTCTATCTCCTATTTTGAGACAAAAGTCGTTTTTCTATATAGAATTTGATTATACACATTTTCTATTTCGAGTCGAGTTTATCTCGCCTATTTATTTCTCGAAATATATGTTGGTAAACTTTTGCTTTAGCCAAGTTCATCTTTACCTAGTGACGAAAGTCATGATACATTTCAATCACTTTGAAAATTGCTTACTTTGACGAAAAATAGTTTGTGAATAACAACTATATAATAACATCCTCTAAGAATGTTTCAATGATTCAAATAAGAGTTTAGATTATATAACCAATGATGGATATAAGCACTGTGTGGTAACACATATATGTATAAGTCCTTTTTCCTTGAACCGAACTTTGCGAACTTTGTTGATCCAGAGAACCGGAACAAGAGCCGTGAACTCAGTCCGCGAACTGGCAGAAGTTCTCGACCAGAGAAAATTTGCTGGAGTTTGAGAACTCCTTCCGGGAACTTAAGTCCGCGAACTAAGTCTACGAACTTAAGTAGGTTATATCTAAAGACGATTGTTTATGAACTTATTTATATTAACTAAGGAATGCAAAATGCAAACTGTGGCTATAAATTTCATGAACCGATTCGAGTGAATCAAATCGTTTTTACTTCGCTGTGTCTTGTGTAGTTACATAAGATTTCCTTGCTGTTGATGGTGGATTTTAGTTCAGGGCTAAAATTGTAAAACCAAATTTATGCGCTGACATCCTGCAAAGGATAAAGCCACTGATAAGTGATGAATACTTCTCCACTTTACTAATTCACCTAAAATGGAGCATGTAGAAACAATCCCATATACCTTGTGAATTTATAACATTATTAATGTATGACCAGCCTTATATTTCCTGTACTGCTCCACTCTTATCATTGGTGCGACATGACGACTGAGTGTTTCTCTCAGCATAGCAACACGAATCTCCAAGCATTAATAATGAAACTTGTACGAAATACCCGTACAAGCTATAACTCTCGGAGTGTTATACTAGCCCGATTGATCATCTGGACTGTCTGTATCAGTCTCAGAAACGATCACGACCATCCAACTTCACCAGCATGATTGGATGGCTTAGATCAGATCCATAACCCCCAGGAAGGTATTGGAGTATTCACAACCGACCTAATGCGGGCCCTGCATGGTCGGCCTCCCCAAAAGGGTAGCATAGCTTGCTAATACGTCCATCCAAAGCAGCGCGGACGTGAAACCCTAAATTAGGGTTTGCGGCACATTACATGTGTCGCAAATCGGTCTCAACCATCCATCTTCGCAGGCATAGATGGAGGGTGTAGATATAGATTCAAAGGGCCCAGAGAATGTCAACACAAATACCATGGGCCCGCCTACATACATGACCGATCGGTCAGGACCAAACATGGATGGTCGTCCCAATTCGTGCGTCCAAACAAGGCATGACGCACGGCTGGCAAAACCCTAATTAGGGTTTTCGATCACGAGCGTTCATTTTCACCTGATCGAACGAAGGGTCTAGGAGTCGATTAAGCAGGTCCAGTAAGTATCAACACGATCAATGTGGGCCCACATATCTCCACACCCGATCGTCCAAGGCATATCATGCCTGGTCGTCTCGATTCGCACGCCCAAACTAGGCTGGACATGAAGCTATTTTAAGACGCTCAAACAGCGATGCTTCATACATGCTAAGTATATTCGATGCATTACTTGCATAGAATACACACGATACTTCAGTGCGTCGTCCCAATTCGTGCGCCCAAACAAGGCATGACGCACGGCCGGTAAAACCCTAATTAGGGCTTGTGTTGCGATCACGAGCGTCCATCTTCTCCTGCTCGGATGAAGGGTTTAGGAGTATACTAAACAGGTCCGGTGAGCATCAACATATCACTGTGGACCCATCTATCTCCACACCCGATCGTCCAAAGCTTATCATGCATGGTTGCCTCGATTCGCACGCCCAAACTAGGCGTGGTCACACCTCCCAATTGCAAACTAATCTCGACCACTCAACTTTGACGGACAAATTGAGTGGCTTAGATCACGTTTCTATGGGATATTAAAGTATAGGTGTGTACACCAGCCCGCCGTCTGCATGCCGGACTGATTGTCCAAGACCGACCAAGCTTGGTCATCTCGAAACGAGCGCCCGAAGTAGGCTTGTCGCGCGGCCTTTGCGGCACAAAATTTCTGTCACAAATCGATCCTAGCCGCTCCTCTTTACCGGACAGATTGAACTGTCCAGATCACGCATTCATGGGGCAGTAAGGTATATGTGCCTATACCGGCATGCCGTTTACACGCATGCACAATCGGCCTGGCCAAAATTGCGTCCTGAGCTTGGTTTCGACCAAGTTGAAGAGTGATGCTTGCGCACCTCTTCACAAACCCTGATTCCACTAACGGTCGCAGATGAGTGTCTCAAAGATCATCTCGTCTGTTAAACTTCACCTGCTTGGTTATACAACCCTGGTCAGGAGTTAACTGGTCAATGAGGCGTCGTGGTGATTATCATCCGCCACTCTACCACACCATGTGGTCGTCCAAGTCAGGACTTGCTTGCGCAGCCTCCAGACCATCACATGAAGTAGGCTGGACATGAAGCTATTTTAAGACGCTCAAACAACGATGCTTCATACATGCTGAGTATATTCGATGCATTACTTGCATAGAATACACACGATACTTCACAAGTATCGACTTCCTAAATAACTTAGTTATTTAATCTAGCATCACATGTTGCTTTCTGCGGGTCCCACGATCCACACACTCGAGACATCAACCATGTCACAAACTGGGGGATACATACTGGGGTATTGGTCTGGCGGTTTATAGCGTGCAGCGCACAACACGCCATCACGAGAACGTGTCAGGAAGTCATGGACGGATAGTGATGATGGGAGAAGTGGGCAAGACTGATCGTGTAACACTAACACACGCAACTCCACTACTCCATCACTCCACTTTCTCCACTTCCCATGAGAGACGCGGGTTAGGCTCAATAACTTGTATAAATAGGTTCTCCTCCCTATTTCGACAAGAAAAGACAACAGAAACCAAGTGTTGATACAATCGTATTCCAATACCAGAACTGATAGCTTTCATTCTGTAAGCCAGTTCAGCTTTCTGATACAAGTCATACATAGCCAACACCTTCACAATCTCAACACCTTCTTCGCTTCCCTCCATAAGATCAACCCCATCTCATTCACTTTGTGACCGAAGCAAGTCTGGAACGATCATTTCTTGGTTTAGGCCAGATTGTACAGATTGATTTCTCGAATCACAAAGCACTCCCGTGCAGTGTATTTGTTTAAGGTTTAGATTCATTCCTCATCCACACACCCCAAATTACCAAATTCGGCAGGAATAGTTTTCACCCATAAACACTTGCAATTGAACAACTCTCTAACTAGTTCATTTGAGTCATTTGAACTAGTTATGGTGAAGAAGAATATGGTTGATATGAAAGTGCTCATATGGCTAACCATTTGGTTAACTATTGTTGAACCAACAAATGTACATGTTTGGGTACGGTTACACAAACCTAAAATCGTGCATTTCATTTGTGTGTAACAAGCTAAGTTTTCGATCCAACGGTTGAAAGATATTAGCAACTGGGAAACCTAATCCCCACACCTCCTGTGTGATACTAGTTGTATTAGCTAGAGTGGATTCTCTTTTAACCTTAGGTTTCTTCTTGAAAACCAGGTTAACGACTTAAAGACTTCATTGAGATTGTGAAGCCAGACCGATACTACTTTCTCGTGGTTTTGTGATATGATCTTGCTGATTCTATCGTTTTGAGTACAATCGTAACAATTGGCTTGAGATTTATATCTCCGATAGGCAAGATATAAAAGTACTAAAAAATATATTCGTCACATCGTTTATGATTCCACAATATCTTCTTTCGCTGCATCGATTAAGATTATTATGAGGTGATTGATAATACCAGGCTGTTCTTCGGGAATATAAATCCGGGTTATCAATTGGTTCATGTTCACCTTGATTTATCAAAATATGGAACAAAACTTGTAGGTATTTCTGTGGGAGACAGATTTATCTATTACTGTAGACTTTTCTGTGTGATACAGATTTGTTTATTAAAGTCTCCGACTTTGGGTCGTAACAACTCTTAGTTGTGGGTGAGATCAGCTAAGGGAATCAAGTGCGTAGTATCCTGCTGGGATCAGAGACGTAAGGAGCGCAACTGTACCTTGAATCAGTGTGAGATTTATTGGGGTTCAACTATAGTCCAGACTGAAGTTAGTGTGTAGTAGGCTAGTGTCTGTAGCGGCTTAATACAGTGTGGTGTTCAATCTGGACTAGGTCCCGGGGTTTTTCTGCATTTGCGGTTTCCTCGTTAACAAAATTCTGGTGTCTGTGTTGTTTCTATTCCGCATTATATTTTGTTATATAATTGAAATATCACAGGTTGTGCGTTTGAATCAATTAATTGGAAATCCGACCTTTGGTTGTTGATTGAAATTGATTGATCCTTGAACATTGGTCTTTGGTACCGTTCAAGTGATTTCTCTTGTATTCAATTAGACTCGCAGATTTCTATTTGCTTGAGAAAGAATTGAATCAAGAAAGAGAGATATAACTCTTTGATATACTTTATTAAGATTGAGTCTAGTTGATTCTCTTGAAAGTATATTGGAGTTTATCCATACAGATTGTTAATCGAAATATTGGGTGAGGTTGGTGTACCCCCTCTTTTTCAATTGGTATCAGAGCAGGCAAACACGTTTAGAGACCTTACAAGTCTGTGTTTGTAGCGATCTAACTATATTGACAGAGGTGTTATCTCTATCAACGTACCACCAGTCTTCGATGGCTCTAATTACTTATGGTGGAAAATTGCTATGCTAGCTTTTCTTCAAGCACTTGATTTTCAATCATGGGTATATGTTGTTAATGGCTATATTGCTCCCGTTGTGGCAGTTGGAAATGTAAACGTTCCCAGGGATATTGGTGAATACAGCCCTGCCGAGTTACTTGCTGCAAAGCAAATTTCCGACGGTTTGAATGCCATCATACATGCCATTACCACGAATCTTCAGCACCATGTGTCAAATTGAACTAAGTCTAAAGAAGAGTGGGATATACTAGAAAATGTATTCGAAGGTAATACCAGTGAAAAGGAAGCTAGGCTTCAAAACCTTAATTCCGATTGGGAAAACCTTTGTATGGCAGATGAAGAAACATTTGATGAGTTTAATCACAAAGTGTCTGAAATTGTTAATGCATCTTACCCTGTATATTTTACCAGGAAGGTCAGTTCAATGAGTTCCTCAAATGCTCTAAAGCAGAATAAGAGTCTTAACAAGAATCGTCCAAGGAAACATCATGTCGTTTCCTCTGGAAATAACATTTCCCTTAATGTGAACAAAATTCCAGAAGAAAGAAGAAAAATTGTTGATATGAGAAATAATATGATGGAGATGACTGAAGGATATAAACAAATTTTCGACAGGTTGTCTTCCTCCTCAAGTCAAAATTTTTCTGGTAAGAACTCTAACTATGTCTCGTATTTTGAGATTGTAAAGCACTCCCGTGCAGTGTATTTGTTTAAGGTTTAGATTCATTCCTCATCCACACACCCCAAATTACCAAATTCGGCAGGAATAGTTTTCACCCATAAACACTTGCAATTGAACAACTCTCTAACTAGTTCATTTGAGTCATTTGAACTAGTTATGGTGAAGAAGAATATGGTTGATATGAAAGTGCTCATATGGCTAACCATTTGGTTAACTATTGTTGAACCAACAAATGTACATGTTTGGGTACGGTTACACAAACCTAAAATCGTGCATTTCATTTGTGTGTAACAAGCTAAGTTTTCGATCCAACGGTTGAAAGATATTAGCAACTGGGAAACCTAATCCCCACACCTCCTGTGTGATACTAGTTGTATTAGCTAGAGTGGATTCTCTTTTAACCTTAGGTTTCTTCTTGAAAACCAGGTTAACGACTTAAAGACTTCATTGAGATTGTGAAGCCAGACCGATACTACTTTCTCGTGGTTATGTGATATGATCTTGCTGATTCTATGGTTTTGAGTACAATCGTAACAATTGGCTTGAGATTTATATCTCCGATAGGCAAGATATAAAAGTACTAAAAAATATATTCGTCACATCGTTTGTGATTCCACAATATCTTCTTTCGCTGCATCGATTAAGATTATTATGAGGTGATTGATAATACCAGGCTGTTCTTCGGGAATATAAATCCGGGTTATCAATTGGTTCATGTTCACCTTGATTTATCAAAATATGGAACAAAACTTGTAGGTATTTCTGTGGGAGACAGATTTATCTATTACTGTAGACTTTTCTGTGTGATACAGATTTGTTTATTAAAGTCTCCGACTTTGGGTCGTAACAACTCTTAGTTGTGGGTGAGATCAGCTAAGGGAATCAAGTGCGTAGTATCCTGCTGGGATCAGAGACGTAAAGAGCGCAACTGTACCTTGAATCAGTGTGAGATTTATTGGGGTTCAACTATAGTCCAGACTGAAGTTAGTGTGTAGTAGGCTAGTGTCTGTAGCGGCTTAATACAGTGTGGTGTTCAATCTGGACTAGGTCCCGGGGTTTTTCTGCATTTGCGGTTTCCTCGTTAACAAAATTCTGGTGTCTGTGTTGTTTCTATTCCGCATTATATTTTGTTATATAATTGAAATATCACAGGTTGTGCGTTTGAATCAATTAATTGGAAATCCGACCTTTGGTTGTTGATTGAAATTGATTGATCCTTGAACATTGGTCTTTGGTACCGTTCAAGTGATTTCTCTTGTATTCAATTAGACTCGCAGATTTCTATTTGCTTGAGAAAGAATTGAATCAAGAAAGAGAGATATAACTCTTTGATATACTTTAT
>NC_039364.1:247053565-247054242 GCF_003573695.1 Papaver somniferum
ACTATATTGACAGAGGTGTTATCTCTATCAACGTACCACCAGTCTTCGATGGCTCTAATTACTTATGGTGGAAAATTGCTATGCTAGCTTTTCTTCAAGCACTTGATTTTCAATCATGGGTATATGTTGTTAATGGCTATATTGCTCCCGTTGTGGCAGTTGGAAATGTAAACGTTCCCAGGGATATTGGTGAATACAGCCCTGCCGAGTTACTTGCTGCAAAGCAAATTTCCGACGGTTTGAATGCCATCATACATGCCATTACCACGAATCTTCAGCACCATGTGTCAAATTGAACTAAGTCTAAAGAAGAGTGGGATATACTAGAAAATGTATTCGAAGGTAATACCAGTGAAAAGGAAGCTAGGCTTCAAAACCTTAATTCCGATTGGGAAAACCTTTGTATGGCAGATGAAGAAACATTTGATGAGTTTAATCACAAAGTGTCTGAAATTGTTAATGCATCTTACCCTGTATATTTTACCAGGAAGGTCAGTTCAATGAGTTCCTCAAATGCTCTAAAGCAGAATAAGAGTCTTAACAAGAATCGTCCAAGGAAACATCATGTCGTTTCCTCTGGAAATAACATTTCCCTTAATGTGAACAAAATTCCAGAAGAAAGAAGAAAAATTGTTGATATGAGAAATAATATGATGGAGATGACTGAAGGATATAAA
>NC_039364.1:247054252-247054488 GCF_003573695.1 Papaver somniferum
ACTATATTGACAGAGGTGTTATCTCTATCAACGTACCACCAGTCTTCGATGGCTCTAATTACTTATGGTGGAAAATTGCTATGCTAGCTTTTCTTCAAGCACTTGATTTTCAATCATGGGTATATGTTGTTAATGGCTATATTGCTCCCGTTGTGGCAGTTGGAAATGTAAACGTTCCCAGGGATATTGGTGAATACAGCCCTGCCGAGTTACTTGCTGCAAAGCAAATTTCCGAC